>NC_043021.1:1599375-1601875 GCF_006345805.1 Octopus sinensis
CCATGCTGGGGCATCACCTTGAGGGGTTTTAGTCGAACAAATCGACCTCAGAATTTTTTTTAAAGCCTGATATTTATTCTATCGATAACTCCTTTTGCCAAATCGCTAAGTTACGGGGACGTAGACACACCAACATCGGTTGTCAAGCGGTGGTGGGGGACAAACACAGATACAAAGACATACATAGGTATATACATGTGTATGTATATATATATAAATATATATTTATTTATTATATACGACGGGCTTCTTTCAGTTTCCGTCTACCAACTCCACTCACAAGGCATTGATCGGCTTCAGTCTATAGTAGAAAACACTTGCCCAAGGTTTCACGCAGCGGGCTTGAACCTGGAACCATTTGGTTGGGAAGCAAGCTTCTTATTTCTTTATTGCTCACAGGGGGCTAAACACAGAGGGGACAAACAAGGACAGACAAACGGATTAAGTCGATTACAACGACCCCAGTGCATAACTGGTACTTAATCCGTTTGTCTGTCCTTGTTTGTCCCCTCTATGTTTAGCCCCTTATGGAAAAATCAACCTCAGTGCGCAACTGGTGATTAATTTATCGACCCCGAAAGGATGAAAGGCAAAGTCGACCTCGGCGGAATTTGAATTCAGAACGTAACGGCAGACTAAATACCGCTAAACATTTCGCCCGGCGTGCTAACGACTCTGCCAACTCGCCGCCTTACCACACAGCCACACCTGGTCAATCGTTTGTCGTCAATTTAGGACCAATTCCGACGCAAGAAAGGGAGATAATTTCAGGAATAAAAAAATTTTCTAATATTAACATGGCATTCGCGGTTTGGGCGGATGGCCGTGAATGTTTGGAAACAAGAGGACAACTACTGATACGTTATTTCTGCTACGATAGGCGTTGCAGAAACGAGTAAACAGGCGCAGCAATTGTCCTAAATTATCCTCTGCAGACAAATGCACACACACACACACACAAACAGGAAGTATATGAGTGTTTGCATGTATGTGTGCGCGCGCGGCACGAGTGTATATCCATACGTGCATGTGTGGATGAGCAACTATGCTATAAATAATATTATAACATGATTGCGAAGCTTCATATAAAATTTCCACATATAGGTAGATATACGAGCATATATATATATATATACATACACACCACACACACGCACACACACACACACACACATATATATATACATATATATATATATATATATATACATAAATATATAAATATATACATATTCTTTTACTTGTTTCAGGCAGAGAGAGAGAGAGAGAGATGGGGATAGATAAATAAAGAGATAGACAGATAAATGAATAAATATTCAAATATATATTTCTATAGTTCTTCTTCTTCTTCTTCTTATTATTATTATTATTAGTAGTAGTAGTAGTAGTAGTAGTAGTAGTAGTAGTAGCAGCAGCAGCAGTAGTAGTAGTAGTAGTAGTAGTAGTAAAAATAATAATAACAGCAATAAGTGGCCAGCCAGCAAAAGCTAATAGATGGATAGATTCGCGCGCGCGACACGCACACACATACACACACAAACACACAAACACACAAACACACACACACACGCACAGACACTCACGTTCACTCACGTTCACACACGCGCATGCACACACACAGATGCGTATAGTATTTAATACTTGAATAACGTATTTCACTCTGATCCTGTTTCGTTGAGTGTCTGGCCAATTGCAGGACAGGAATAAGTAGAACACCACTTGAAACAAAACACACAAGCACTAAAAAATAATAATAATAATAATAATAATAATAATGGTAATAATAATAATAATAAACAATAAAGAAAAAAAATGACAAATAAAATCCTGAAGTACCATTTTGGCGAAATAAGGATTGGCAGGCGTCACCTAAAAAACGTAGAGATCAATTGGTCTAACATGACTAGAGTCTTGTTTCTTAAATTGGCTCTCGGAGAGTTAATCATAATAGATAGATAGATAAATACACACACACATATCTATATATTAGGACGTCCCATAAAGAATGCGGGTTTTTTTATACTTCTGTTTTTTAAAATTAAGATAAACAGAGTTCTTTTTTAATATGAAATATGCTCTCCTTCAATGTCTACAATGCATTTTCCATCTTATCTGGTAGACTTGCAAAGCCCCTCTTTTAAAATTCATTTGTCCGTGACGAAAAGTACTTCTCCAGTACTGTTCTGACTTCGTCTACAGAATTCATTTTTTTTTTTACCCCGTTCAAATGATTTTGAAGACTGGGGAATAAATGATAATTAGATAGGGCAATGTCTGGAGAACATGGTGATTACGGCATCGTTTCTCATTCAAACTGCTCCAGCTTTTGGAATGTCATCCTCGCTGTATGTGTCTGAGCATTATCCTGATAGAGGAACACCTTTCATCTTGAAACCAAAGATGGTCGTTTTTCTCCTAGTGCTGACTTAAGTCGCTCAAGCTGTTCACAGTAGATCTCCTTTGTTATTGTTTGGTTTGGGTTTAAAAATTCAAAGTGGAC
>NC_043021.1:1606875-1611875 GCF_006345805.1 Octopus sinensis
AATCGAACCCGGGACTTATTCTTTGTAAGCCCAGTACTTATCCTATCGGTCTCTTTTGCCGAACCGCTAGGTGACGGGGACGTAAACACACTAGCATCGGTTGTCAAGCAATGCTAGGGGGACAAACACAGACACACAAACACACACGCACACACACATATATATATATATATATATACATATATACGACAGGCTTCTTTCAGTTTCCGTCTACCAAATCCACTCACAAGGCTTTGGTCGGCCCGGGGCTATAGCAGAAGACACTTGCCCAAGATGCCACGCAGTGGGACTGAACCCGGAACCATGTGGTTGGTTAGCAAGCTACTTACCACACAGCCACTCCTATCTTTCTATCTTCATATCATTCTCTTAATATTTATATTCTTTGCTTTTCCATTGTGTTCTATTCTTAACAGACTCCCACTCCGTGTCTGAATACACACAAATATATACACATATTGCCCATGAAATGTCTTCACGAGAAATCTCATTCATTATGTCGCAGCACAACTATGAATAAGGCTCTATATGTATATTTATATGTGACGCTTTAATGTCGATGATGCAACTGGATACAGACTACGAAACAGCTGACACCAAGTGGAAACATTTCATCTTTCATTTTTCGAAATTTTGGGTAATTGTTATATACTGTGAACCATTGTGATCCTTTCCTTTTCGGAAGAACGATAACATTAATGTTATACCCTAACCTCAACTATTGTCTTCTTGATAGCCGGACACCCGGCGGAGTGCTTGCAATGAGTTCGGTTTGATTTTTTTCTTGGAATCCCTATTCCTGTTAAACATACACTCACATATATTTACACACACACACGCGTGCGCGCGCACACACACACACACACACATACACACACACATACTCATGTGCATAAATTCCCTTTTCGCACCATGTATCACTACATACCTAGCGAAGTATGTTTGGCAGATAAGAGAAAACAGCGAACCTGCAACTGACTATAGATGGAGCCACCTTATCCTGTAACCATTCCAAACACTGCCATTTGCGATTGACCTAGAAAAATCAAATAATGGACAATCCTTTCACCAAATATTCTTTCTTCTATGGGCAGGAAACCTGAAATTTAGGGTAAGTGGGACTAGTCAATTACATAGAAACCAGCACCCAACAGTTATTACTATTATTATTATTATTATTATTATTATTTTATTATTATTATATTATTATTATCATCTTATTATTATTATTTATTATTATTATTATTATTATTATTATTATTATTATCATCATCATCATCATTATTATATTATTATTATTATTATTATTATTATTATTATTATCATCTATTATTATTATTTTATTATATTATTATTATTATATCATCATTATTATTATTATTATTATTAGATTATTATTATTATTATTATTATTATTATTATCATATCATTATTATTATTATTATTTATTATTATTATTATTATTATTATTATTATACATCATCATTATTATTATTATTGAGTGAGAGAGCAGTTCATGCCATCAAAGTGACACTGGGGTAAAATATACGAAGCCCAATATACCCATCATGACTACCCGTCTGATAAAGGTACACCAGGCACATGCATCACAACCATATGTGCGCGACATGGTGATCTCATATCAAGATAAACAACACATGACCTTGCAGGTGGGGCCCAGTTAGAATTTTCTTCAGGTTGAGTAGCCCATCCTGCTCAAACGGTCCCTGAATAAGGGTTGCTTTAGGATGTTGAACGAAACACCTATGTTTCCAGAGGTGAACCATTCAAACTCCAAAGAATCCCTCTCAACACATGGCCATGATGCTCCCCCACTACTTCTGCTCGTGATCAGAGATGCACATATCGTCAGCCACTAAGGGACATGCTCAACTGGTTAAGGTCAAACAACTGACAAGCAAACCTGTGGTATTGAGCAGAATATTTGCTGTAGCCCATCTTTTATACCAAGACAAAACAATGTACATGATAACACTTCCAGTCAGTAAGATCAGAAGCCATGAGAGCCACTGCCTGGTACTGCATCAGGGCATTTATTATTATTATTATATTATTATTATTATTATTATTATTATTATTATTATTTAAATTATTTTATTATTATTAATATTATTATTATTATTATTTTATTATTTTATTATTATTATTATTATCATCATTATTATTATTATTATTATTATTATTATTATTATTATTATTAATCACAGTTATTAATCATGTGATTACTAGCCTCGTATCAAAAACTTGAAACCCATAAACTCATGGACACATGTGTGTATGTTTTTGTGTGTGTGTGATAACACATATACAGAGCCGGAAACATGTTATGGCGCAATATGCCTATGGAGCAGTTTTTAACAACCTCCCTGAGGCCCCTTTGACTCAGCTTGGAATTAACAATAACAAAATATATTTGCAGTAATTAAATAAATAATTTGTGATTTTCTTATTTAATTATCTTTTGTCTTTTCCTTGTTAATAATTGCAAAAAAACAACTGGAATTAATAACAACATTTTCTGCTGATAAAGACATGAAATTTGGCCAAAAGAAATGTTTATATTTGGTTGCAGAACGAGGTAAGTCAATTCCCCAAACCCCAAACCTGCGCATCGACGGTCTCTCTATCTCCCCCATTCCACACAAAGAATGTTACAAGTACCTAGGCATAGACGAAAATGTATCGTATGAAGGCACTGTGAATAAAGATAGAGTGACCCGAGAATATTACACCAGACTTGGGAAAACATGGCAATCGGAATTCTCCTTTTACAACAAAACAATATCCCACAATGCATTTGCAGTACCAGTTCTGATCCTGACATTTGGGATACTTGATTGGTCTGTAGAGGAAATCTACTCCATAGATATCAAAACCCGCAAAATCCTGACAATAACTGGGAACTTCCTCAGAAGCATTAATGTTGACAGACTCTACCTAAGAAGAAATGAAGGTGGTAGAGGACTAAGATCAGTGCAGACGGCCTTCGAATGCCATATGGTATCACTCAGGCAGCACCTGCTAAACAACAGCAGCAAAAATAAGTATATAAATGCAGTGTTGAAAAGTGAAATGTGCAGCATTACGCGAGTTGACAGTGATCGCCCCAAGAAGCACTCTCTTCCTGATGATCTTCTATACAGCCCCAAAACAACTGGGCTCTCTTACCTCAGAGAAGACCTGGATGGAAAGCACTCAATATACAAAAAAAAAAAAAGACTATGCATGGACATGTTGCCTGGAAGCTTGAAGAAGACAGTAGAATTGACAGGAAGCGCAACCTCTCTAGGACACAAAACCACTACATCACATTACACTTTGAAGGCAATGCGGTTGCAATACAGGAACAGGAGATTGCCACAAAGTACCTGGTGAACAAGAGAGACAGTGACGCTCTTGTAACCCCAAGGTGCAACCACATGTGCAGGCTATGTCATGTTTCTGTGGAAGACATCACGCTTGTGATTAGCAGCTGTCCTAAAAATGCCGTCACAGTACTATCTCCTTATGCGACACGATGTTGTTAGAACAATTTACAATGCCATCCGCAAAAAAGACTGTCCTGAAATAAACTCAGAAAATACCTCTGTTATGGAATACATTCATAAACACCAACTCAAGGAATACTGGTGGATTATTCCCATCAAAATTTGTGTCAAATGTAAACATAACAAGCTGGATATTGTTGTTTGAGACAGAGAGGCAAATGTAAGTACCATCATAGAGGTCAACTGCCCTGCAGATAGAAATGTTTCTCTGAAAATCAAAGAAAAAGAGGATATCTATGGACAACTGCTTCGAAACCTCCAGCTTCTACATCCAGAATATGAATTCATATTCATACCAATAATAACTGGAGCACTAGGTTTTGTTAGTAAATGCTTAAAGGAGAACCTGGATAAACTGGGATTTCCAGAAAGAGAAATCGACCGGCTGATTCGTACATTACAAGTGCAATCTGTGAGTGGAACAGTAAAGATATGCAAGACTTTTCTCAAGTTCCAAATGTGAATTTGTCTGTGTTAACTACATCCCAAAAATGGAGCCTTGTTTCTTTGTTGGAAACTGGCTCCCTCCTTAGTGAAAGATTTATAATAATTAAAAAATAGAAGAAACACATAAATACATACAGACTTACATGCAAACCTACAAACATAAAAAGTAAGCAACGTTTTGAACCATGAAGAATTTGTAGCAGATTTTTGCAGAGTTTAGAATTTTTTAAAGCATTTTTTTTGCAATTGTCTGATAATACAGACACAGACTTGCCCAAATGCATCAATAAATTAAGATTGATATTTTTTTTTTACCGTTGTTACAATCATCTGAAATGGAACTGTTAAAGCGCATTATTCGAGCAATTTTGCTATTCAACTTCAAAAACGGACGTAAAGCAGCTGAAGCTGCTCGCGATATCAACAGAACTTTTGGTGAGGAAATGACCAGTGAGTGGTCAGCTCGAAAATGGTTTAAATGATTTCGCAGGGGAGACCTGAGCCTTGAAGATCGTGAGCGTAGTGGACACCCATCTGTCATCGATGACGGTCGATTAAAGTCCGTCATTGAGAAAGATCTACGTAAACCCACTTGAGAACTGGCAAAAGAACTTCAAGTTAGTCAGAAAACTGCCTGCAACCATCTGCATGCGATCGGAAAATCAAAAAAGTTCGACAAATGGGTTCCACATGATGTGAATGAAAATCAGAAAATGTGCAGATATAAAATTTGCTCGTCGCTTCTTCCCCGTAACCAGACCGATTCATTTCTTGACCGTATTGTAAACTTGCAATGAAAAGCGGATTCTGTACAATAATAAAAAAACGTTCTTCGCAGAGGTTGGACCAAAATGAAGCACTGAAAATCTTCCTTAAACCCGAGCTCTTCAAAATGAAGGTTATGGTAACTGTTTGGAGGTGTACCGCTGGACTCATCCACTATAACTTCTTAAAACCCGGAAAAACGATTACTGCAGAAACTTA
>NC_043021.1:1619375-1621875 GCF_006345805.1 Octopus sinensis
CTTGGTTACTGGCGTTCTCATGTTTGCTCTGACCAGGAATATTAACTCTTTTCTAGGGCCCCGGATATGGATCGTTAGCATATTAGAGCTTGCCGCTCGCCTATCTAGGTATGTGGAAACTGGAAAGGGCAGTCTTTGCAGAAGAAACAGAAGGGCAGACGGCTGCAGCAACGCATTGTGGAGTGCTGAGAACAAGATGAGACGTCTCGTTCATCCACTGCCCCCATCTCCATCCTCAATTATTTTGACCTGATCTTGCCACTAAAACGAAGATAGTCTCAGGCAAGAGAGTAAGGTCGACTGTATAGCTCTTCTTCATTTCGAACAAACTCACTGCGCAAGTCATCAGTCGCCCTTAAGGGTGGCTACCAGATGGTCCTCGTCGCTCCGACGGACGAACATGGCGATTCAATGACTAAACCTGTCTGATATGGTGGAACAATAAGGCGTCGAGCTGGCAGAATCGGCAGCACGCCGGGCAAAATGCTTAGTGGTGTTTTTTACGTTTTGAGTTCAAATTCCACCGAGGTCGACTTTTCTTTTTATACTTTCGGTGTCGATAAATAAAATACCAGTTGCTTACTGGGATCGATGTGATCAACTTACTCACTCCCAACAAATTTCAGGCCTTGTGCCTATAGTAGAAAGGATTGTTGTTATTATTAGTAGTAGTAGTAGTAGCAGCAGCAGTAATAGTGGTAGTAGTAGTAGTAGTATAGTAGTAGCAGCAGCAGCACCGTTCAAGAATTTGGACCTGGAGATCTCCATTTCCAGCGACTTCGAGGGCCACCTCCCAGTGGTGTAGGGCGTCAACAAAGAGCCCTCGACTACAACAAGACGACCAAAGTTTTTTTTTCCAAGGTCTGGGGTCTCCCGCCCCTAAGCCCTAGACCATCACCTAATCACCCTTACTCGTCTTGTTGCTTAACAGCAAAAGCAACAACAGCAGCAGCAGCTGTAGTAGTAGTAGTAGTAGTGTAGTAGTAGTAGTAGTAGTAGTAGTAAGGCGGTGAGCTGGCAGAACCTTTAGCGCGCCGAACAAAATGCTTAGCGGCATTTCGTCCGACTTTACGTTTCAAGTTCGAATTCGCCGGGATTGACTTTGCCGTTCGTCTTTTCGGGGTCGACGAAATAAGCACCAGTTGAGCCGTATTAGAACGTTCTTGAGACTCGTCATTGTATATACAAACGTGAAACGGTATCAGCTGTATTGTTTTGTCTCTGAGAAACATCTTAAAGAGATTTACGTGATAAAAACACGGATCTCTACACAGAACTTCGATGAATCACCAGACACTGTTGTTTAAATTTGATCTAATCTCTTCAGTGACAAATATCTCGTCCTTGATGGGATTAAATCTGTCTGGAACGTTGTATCCTGGTGATCCATCGGCGTTCCGAACGAAGCTCTGTGTCACATTATATAAACATTATATTATTTTTTTACTACCCACAAGGGGCTAAACACAGAGGGGACAAACAAGGACAGACAAACGGATTAAGTGGGTAACTGGTACTTATTTAATCGACCCCGAAAGGATGCAAAGTCGACCTCGGCGGAATTTGAACTCAGGACGTAACGGCAGACGAAATACGGCTACGCATTTCGCCCGGCGGGCTAACGTTTCTGCCAGCTCGCCGCCTTTTCATTATATAAACATTATATACACCGATATTTTAATCTAATGCTGTTTGAAGTGCATATGTTTAATTAATTCTAGCCTGGTTAGTTTTCCCAGAGCCAATAAATGTTTTGTTTGCCTATTTCTATATCGGGACAAGTATCTGCCGTCTTGACTCAGAATATCCGAGGTATTCGTCACTGAAGTGACCAAATCAAATTAAAACACCGGTGTCTAGTGATCCACCGAGGTTCTTATCAGAGCTCCGTGTTTTTACCATATGTCTTTTTAAAATATTTCTCAGAAAAAAACAATACAGCTAGTACCGTTCCATGTTTGTATATATATTATATAGGCGTTATATACACCGGAATTTTAAAGTAATGTTGTTTGAAGTATGTATATATATTTAGTTATAACCTGGTTAGTTTTCAAATGAAAATTGTTTTGTTTGTCCTATTTCTATATCCGGACAAGCATTTGCCGTCTTGATTCAGAACATCCGAGGTATTCGTCACTGAAGTGACCAAATCAGATTAAAACACCGGTGTCTGAGCGGAGATCTGTGTTTTAGCTACATAAGTCTCTTTCAAATGTTTTTGCGAGACAAAGTTTCACAGCCAGTATATGCCAGTATTATAGGTTAATGATGATAATAATATAATATATAATAATAATAATAATAATATAATAATAATAATAATAATAATAATGAATGATGATAATATGATAATGATGATGATAATAAATAATAATAATAATAATAATAATAATAATAATATACTGATGATGATAATAATGAAATAATAATAATAATAATAATGATAATAATAATAATAATATAATAATGATAATAATAATAATAATAATAATATAAT
>NC_043021.1:1629375-1649375 GCF_006345805.1 Octopus sinensis
CGTTGATCTAAATAGGATTATCTTTTGTCCCAACCATCTTCCTTCGCCGTTCATGATAAACAATGGCCCCACACACCTCGCGGCACATATTGTACCAGTCCGTTATTGTATTTTCAGATTTTCCTGTTAGAGTCACTGCTGTGGTCATGGGTATATCCAAGACAAAGAAAGATATTAGTTCTGAAATCTCACTCAGGCCCAGCTTGCTGTTTAATTTGTTGTTAATGACTGTATAATGGAAAAATTGGTTTCTTTTACAAACTCAATGTTTAAGGTAGATAACCCTGGCTATACTGTTTGACAACGTGGTAGGTCGCATACTATACTAGCACCCGGAGGCGCAATGGCCCAGTGGTTAGGGCAGCGGACTCGCGGTCATAGGATCGCAGTTTCGATTCCCAAACCGGGCGTTGTGAGTGTTTATTGAGCGAAAACACCTAAAGCTCCACGAGGCTCCGGCAGGGGATGGTGGTGATCCCTGCTGTACTCTTTCACCACAACTTTCTCTCACACTTACTTCCTGTTTCTGTTGTACCTGTATTTCAAGGGGCCGGCCTTGTCACTCTCTGTGTCACGCTGAATATCCCCGAGAACTACGTTAAGGGTGCACGTGTCTGTGGAGTGCTCGGCCACTTACACATTAATTTCACGAGCAGGCTGTTCCGTTGATTCGGATCAACCGGAACCCTCATCGTCGTAACCGACGGAGTGCTTCCATCATACTAGCACCCAAAATTATATTTTGTAACTAATATTTCGAGGAGAATCCTTGTTCTGCTAAACGTGGTGTTCATGCCTTTCTCAAAAAAGAAAATGGTGTAAAATTGCCGCATCGGACTTGTGTCTTTAATAAACCTCATTCCGAAGAATTATTTGAAAGAGGGCCGTAGTAAGGCGTCAAGGTAGGCCATAACGCCCACGCTCGTCTCCGGTCCCACCATCCACCCCAAACAGTCGAATGAAGTGCCACTGAAAAGCCGCACACATCTGCTCGGAATCAAACAACAGCAGGAATCCCTTCTGATCCGTCAAAGACAAAATCGTAGCTTTGTTGCCATATTGCACCTCTGCCACCCTAACCTTTCCAACAACTTTTGTTCCCTCATGCCTTGGAGGAGACGCCCTAGTTCTGACAACTCAACTTTCGTGCCTGTTGCTGAAGAATTGGTAAAAGGTCAATGTTGCTGCCAGCACGTCAGTCGCGAGGCTTTTCCTAAGTGCCCCTTCTCGATTACTAAGTGACCCGTCCCCTGCTCCACAATCCTCTATTGCTATTACCTTACCAAACTTTTATCTACTCTAACCAAATGGCCCTTTTGAAGATTAACTACAATCGGTTGTGGATGATTACCCCAATTCCGGTCTCTGTAAACTTGGTACGCCGGGAAAAAACCTATTCATTTCTCAGTAAACGGGACTTTGTCTACGTAACCTATCTAGGTAGACTGTACAAATCCTAAATTTTGTGGTCTTATGTAGTCGACCAATTTGAATTGCGGACACTCTTAGCTATATGTGTGTGTGTGTAAGGTTGAAAAGGAACACACGAGATATGTATAAGGAAAAAAGTCAAGGTAGAAAATATTAAAATAATTTTATCATAAAAACCATTTTAGTGCCGGTTCCAGTCATTGAGACTTTTTCAATTCTAAGTACGGAAAACGAATAGTGGCAAAATTAAATGAAAAGTTTTTTTAACATATATTTCCATAGTATTCAAATGCAAGGGACATTTTCCTTGTTTCTGCCTGTCTCTGTCTCTCTTTTTATTGGACGATTTGAATGCCATCATGGATTCACGTCTCTGTTTCTGTGGGGATAGCTGATAGAAGAGAGACAGAGGCAGGCAGAAACAAGGAAATTGCCCCTTTTATTTTAATACTATGCAAATATTCTTTTAAAAACTTTTCATTTAATTTTTCCACAATTTAATTGTTTTCTATACTTAGAGTTGAAAAGTCTTAATGACTGAAACCGGTACTGAAATGTTTTTCATGATAAAATTATTTTAGCATTTTCTACCTTGACTTATTATTATTATATATATATATATATATATATATATATATATATATATATATATATATATATTATATATATATAGTTAATCCAAACATGAAAACACAAAGAGAAAACACAACAACGCGAGGACGTGGAACAAATATAGTATTATTGGACGCTCAGGAAAGGAAAGAAAGGAGGAGGATTTAACGTTTCGAGCGGAGCTCTTCATCAGAAACATAGAAAAAAGGAAAGGTCCAAGGAAGGGAAAACGGAGGGAAAAAAATCACCAACGATACACACGCGCTGCTGACGAACAGTATATTCTGTCTAGATACGATCCAGATGGGTCGATGTCACTTGTCCATCTTCAAGTTGGCTCATTCGGGAAATCCAGTCGGCATCTGTCAGCCAGTTGGGAACGACTGAGCAGGTTTGCGAGCTTTTATACCCACCTCCTCCATCAGCTATCTCCACACAATAGAGACGTCCATCCAAGATGACATTCAAATCGTCCAATAACACTAAAGAGCGGAATGTTCCCACGGAAACCGCCAAGAGGCTCGAAGGAATATGACTATCCCCTCCCAATTGCAGCATACACAGCGACTAGCCTAAAGGCTCTGCCTTCGCTGCTGTTCACTCCAGAGTTGCCAATTTACCGTCCGGGTTCAAGAAGATCGACCATATCTCGAGGACCAGGCCTTTCGGAAAAGAGCATCCATTCGCCTTCTATTCTGGGCCGGATAAGAGGGGTGAGATCTTAAAGTCGCCAAAAATAGATAATAAAGTCTTGTTTCGCCGATGGCTATCACATCCAAACCGAGTGACATGAGATCATTGAATAGATTCCCTAGCTTCCAGGTTGATCCCAGAACACATGCATTTATACAACCCACCCTTAAAGTTGCTATGTTGGTAGAAAAGAGGGATGAGAAATAGAAACAGGTTGCTTATCCATTTAATGGCTCTGAAGGCCGAATAATTCGGTCTTTATGAAATTCTGAGGTTTCTTTTAGAATTCCTTTATGAACCGACTGCCGACTCTTGCGCTGGGCTTCTAACACCAGTGGGGAAAATATCCTGCATAGTTTTGTATGTCTACGAGTTCCGGCCGCGTTATTTCCAAATTTTGTCGCATCTTGAAAATGTTAGTCCTGGAGACTTCTTCCTCTGTTTCAATGTTTTTCTTTTGCGCAATGAAGGACATCAGGGTTTTTTTTTCTTAATTCGTACTCGTTATCAGCGAAAGGTTTTGGGTTGGATGCGGTTTGACTGATGCGGTTGTGTTTGCGTGTCTGTCTGTCCGTGCTGTTCCTCAGTATCTTTTATCTTTTACTTGTTTAGAGAAGCGTAGTTATTTTTTTGTTTTTTTTTAATTATTGTCTTTTCTAGATGGAGGTGGGTATTTTATTGTCTTCGTTACTCCACCTCGTACGATGAGACTTCCACGTCGAAAAGATCCGATACATGTAGGAGCAGAAGGGTGTTTACGCGAGTGTCCATGTTATTTTTTGTGTTTGAATGACGTGGGGAGATATGCTTGTCATAGCAATCCGTGTTAGTTTCCATGAAGACAAAACAATTTTTTTCTAAATTTTATTTTGTGTTCTGCAGTTATTTGAATTAATTTTCGATTGTACTGACCCAGAAATATCTCTAGCCATACACTGGATACATTTTTATAACAGTTTTCTATTTATATGCGGTCCCCAATTCTCCTATTTTCATGGCAAATGGAATATGTCTGTATCTAAGTTCGGGTGATGTATTCTAAATATCGTCACTATGTTTCCCATCCATTTCTGTTTAGGCTTTGCTAATTGATTAAGCGTTCAGTTGATTATAAGGCGGCGAGCTGGCAGAAACGTTAGCACGCCGGGCGAAATGCTTAGCGGTATTTCGTCTGCGTTACGTTGTGAGTTCAAATTCCGCCGAGGTCGACTTTGCCTTTCATCCTTTCGGGGTTGATAAATTAAGTACCAGTTACGCACTGGGGTCGATATAATCGACTTAATACCTATGTCTGTCCTTGTTTCTCCCTTTTGTGTTTAGCCCCTTGTGGGTAATAAAGAAATAGGTTCAGTTGATTATTACAGTCTTCTACCGCAGTGCTTCTCAAACTATCTGATGTGTCGTACAGGCAGTTTTTTTTCTTCAATGTGCCAGGGACCGGTAATATTCCTTAGTAATATTAATCTATACCGGAAACAATATATATGTAGTGGCTTCATACAGGTATAGAATGGATTCGATCCTCAATCGCCAAATTTCACTTAACAGTACAACGGATTTTCCCACAGAGAAACATTAAGTTGACAGCAGTTACATTTGCCAGATGCCATCGCTAAGCAGAATAATATATTTGCCACTTGACATTTCTAACCTCTTCTAGGCCACCAAAAGCTAGGATAGAGATAACAGACCACCAACGAAATCTATTGTTCTCAACAATATGTCTGTCCTTCTGGCTGGTTTTGGATAGTTATAAAAACAAGAACTCCGTAAGCTAAAGTCAACTACCACCTATCTAAAAAATAGATTAGCCTGGAGAAGAGGCACCTTTGGATATTCTGGCGTGCCCTTAAATCTCCAGACTCCAGGTCGATGTATCGGTTGTGGCCCTCCTTGTTTTCATTGGCCCTTTCTTGAAGTATTGCAGAGTTGGAGCTTTCATACGCGGGAAATTATGTCAAGGTTATAGAAAACCTTCAGAGAAGAGTTGCTATAAACATACTATGGCCGAATGGTTAAGGAGTTTGTTTCGCAATTGGGAGGTTCTGGGTTCGATTCTACGGAAGTTGCGTATCAATTCTAGTCTGTAATTTTCATAGGTGCAAGCATAGCTGTGTGGTTAAGGAGTTTGCTTCCCAACCAGGTGGTGCAGAGTTCAGTCCCACTGCGCAGCATCCTGAACGTGTGTTTTCTTCGATAGCCGATCAAAGCCTTGTGGGGGAATTTGAAAGATGGAAACTGAAAGAAGCCTATAGTGTATGCGTGCGTATGTGTTTATGCGTGCGTGAGTGTATGTTTATGTGTGTGTGTGCTTATGTGTGTGTGTATCTGCTTATGTGTGCGTGTGTTTATGTGTGTGTGTGTGTGTGTGTGTGAGTGTGTTTATGTGCGTGTGTGTGTTTATATGTGTGCGTTTATGTGTGTGTGTGTGTGTGTCCTCCACCATCGCTTGACAACTGATGCTGATTTGTCTACGTTCCCGTGACTTAGCGGTTCAGCAAAAGACATCGATAGAGTAAGTACCAGACTGAAAATAAAGAAATGAGTACAGGGGTCGATTTGTTCGACTAAATCCTTCGAGGTGGTGCCCCAGTATGGCCGCAGTCCCCAAAAAACTGAATCGAGTAAACGATAAAAGATTTTAAAGACTTGCCCAAGAAAGGATTGTATTCTGGGACGTACCAAGACACACAGACAGAAAGACGAGGGTGAATCACTGCCGAAGGGTTTAGGAGCGAAAATAGCAAAGCCAGTGCCTTCTAGGGGTTTCGGAGAACAACAATAGTAAGGATCACAATGACAGCCGTCACTCGCGAGCGAGAATGCTTGGTCTCTTCAATGGGGGCTTCCTATGAAGGTAAATAACAAGCTCCAACCCCCGAAAAAGCACACACACACATACATACACACATACATACACACACACAACACAAGAAACAGCACAAATACGGGGTGAGAGAGAAAAGGAGAGAAAGAGTAGAGAAAGGAGAGAGAGCAGAAGGAGAAACAACAGGATGGACAGAGAGAGAGAGGGGGAGACAGAGAGCAAAAGAAAGAGAGAGAGAGAATGAGATAGACATAAGATCCGAGAGAGAGAGACAGCTGAGAGAGAGACAGATGAGAGAGAGAGACAGATGAGAGAGAGAGACAGATGAGAGAGAGAGAGAGAGCTGAGAGAGAGAGAGACAGATGAGAGAGAGACAGATGAGAGAGAGAGACAGATGAGAGAGAGAGAGAGAGCTGAGAGAGAGAGAGAGACAGATGAGAGAGAGAGACAGATGAGAGAGAGAGAGACAGATGAGAGAGAGAGAGACAGAGAGAGAGAGAGACAGAATAGAGAGAGAAAGAGCTGAGAGAGAGAGAGAGACAGATGAGAGAGAGAGAGAGAGACAGATGAGAGAGAGAGAGACAGATGAGAGAGAGAGAGAGACAGATGAGAGAGAGAGAGAGACATATGAGAGAGAGAGAGAGACATGAGAGAGAGAGAGACAGATGAGAGAGAGAGAGAGACATGAGAGAGAGAGAGACAGATGAGAGAGAGAGAGAGACAGATGAGAGAGAGTGAGAGAGACAGATGAGAGAGAGAGAGAAACAGCTGAGAGACAGAATAGAGAGAGATAGAGAGAGACTGGTAAGAGAAAGAGAGAGAGAAACAGACAGATGTGAGAGAAAGAGAGAGAGAGACAGCTGAGAGAGCGGGAGACAAAGAGACAGACATACTGAGAAAAGAAGCAGCGGGAAAGAAAGAAGAGGGTGAAAGCAGAGATAGAAAGAGAGAGAGGGGGAGAGAGAAATGAGTAAAAGAAAAAGTGAGAAGGTAAGAGAGAGAGAGGGGGAGAGAGAGAAAGAGATTCAGGTGTAAGTTGCCACATGATTCGCACAATAAACATCGTTAAGTTGGGGAAGTGAACAAGAAGACGTTACTAAGCGATAAACAAACGATCGAAATAACAGGCCAGCCGTGAGTAATCGAGCAACACCGGTCATTGAATTAGGCAGAGACAACAACTCGAAATAGTCTTCGTCAAAGCAAACAAAACAGACATACCAATGGCTATAAACGACTATATAGTAAGTAATTAACTTTAATTAATAGACTTATAACACTAATATATATACATATATATATGTGTGTATATATATTGAGATATATATATATATATATTGCACACCTACACACCTACACAAAAAGGCTTCTATTTATAAATTCCTTATAAATCTCTTTTGCATTACAGAAATGTGTTATTAATAATTTGCCAATTACGAAAAGCTAATGTCGAAATATTAAAAGAAAAAGGCACTACGGTACTTGACTGGTATTTACTTTTAGTGTACCTTTCCTCTTGCTTTAGAAGATTAAAAGATAAGGTTGACCCCGGCGGGATTTCCAAATATAATATAATATAATACAACATATATATATATATAATATATATATATGTATATGTATGTATGTATGAATAATTGATGAGGGTATTCGTAAGATATGATGTTTGGCTTCAGGTCAGCTCTGGTTAATCAGACTGGAGGTGAAAGTCATTCCACCCTTGACCGTCCTGTCGTCTTTTTTTTTTTTTATAGATGTCATCGTGCCCTACTGTGTCTTGTAAGATCGTTGTGTTGTGTGTGTGTTGTTGGTGCTGAGTGATTTGAGGGAGAACGATGCTGTTATTTCTTGCTGGTTGAACGGACCACGTAAAAGCTCCCTTTGCTGGCTTATAATAACATTAAGTTCCTGTACCCATACACTGAGAAGAGGGAGCGACTTCAGATGTCTAGGGTAGGACCCTCTTACGGGGACAAATAAAAAGAAAACGAAAAATAAAGTGCGTTAGTCATTAATTATAAATAAAAATAATAATTACCATGGCTATTCAATGTATGGAATACCAATGGTGCTTTAAATTATTTTGTTACGTAGTAGCTAATGCTGCTCTTTATTATAGGGAAGGACCCCTACAAACTCACTCCCGATAAGGGCTCTCTGGGCCAAAAATGTATTTTAGCGTCGCAACCTCATTAGCGTCACCTTTTGCAGTATTTATTTCGTTTTCTTTGTCAAGATTTATTGCGCAAATTTCCATCAATTATCGAAAATGGATAGATTAATAAAAGATAACAAGAACTTTTGGTGCAGTGAACCTCGGTCCATTGTAAACAAAAGCAGTCCTTGCATATCCTTTTAAATCATATATTCCTTATATATATATATATATTTGATTTGAAAACCCCACTGGAATGGGAGAAAGCGCTAATAATCTGAATGATATGATATATATATATGTAAAAAATGTAATATATAAATAAATATCTATAAACATGAACCATCCGATCTTCTGATTACCTCATTTCTTCTAATATATATATATATATATCGTTTTGGGTTTGGTTTGCAAGATTCTTTATGTGAGTTCGTGTGTTGAAGGATATTCTGTTGTGCCTGGGGAGAGCCATTCTCTTTTGGTGCCTTATAATTTAACACCATCACCGGTAAAATTTCCACTTATTTCTTTTTTATTTTTAAGTATTAAGTGGGCATTTTACCGGTGATTGTGTTAAACTATAAGGCACCAAAAGAGAATGGCCCTCCCCAGGTACAACAGAATATATATATATATAGCTATCTATGGGTAGATGGGGTGATTCTTCTGCCCATCCTCCTTCGAGGACCGCGCGCGTTGAAACCAACCGATAACATCTTAACAATTTTGTAATTTCAGCCCACTCATGCCCTTGACAAAGGCATGTGTGTGTGTGTGTGTATATATATATGTCTGTATACACACACAAATGGCGTTTCTATACAATAGCGTCGGAAATTATCTAGTGCACCAATAACCATAATTCCATTTCTAATATATGTTTAAAGCATTGTAGGTTATGATTATACAAAAAAAACAAAATGTCTTGGGTGCCGATCGCCTCCGTAACTTTTTTTTTTATCGGAAAAGCTACCTAGCAACCCTCTACGTGGCCGCCCCATTTATTAGAAATAGTCGGCAAATCTCCATTTGATCGCGCTTCCCAAACACTTGCTTCCGGGTTCTGTCCCACTGTGTGACACCGTCTACTATAGCCTTGTAAGGGAATTTGGTAGACCGAAACTGAAAGAAGCCTGTCATGTGTGTGTGTGTGTGTGTGTGCGGATCACTGCTTCACAACTGGTGATGGTGTGTTTACGTCTCCGCAACATAGCGGTTCGGCAAAAGAAAAACCGATAGAATAAGTACAAGGCTTTACAAAAAAAAAAAAAAAGTCTTGGGATCGATTTATTCGACTAAAGAAAATGTTTCTGGGCGGTGCTCCGGCATGGCCGCAGTCAAATGACTGAAACAAGTAGAAAAATAAAAGAAGAGAAGAATATATACAGTGGACAGTTGATGACGCTGATTAACAAAAAGCTGACGATGGCCATCGAATCTGTTCGATCAAGGTTGGCCAAGGGCTAAACAAAGTCATTTGGTATTGTCAGTGTGAACCTTGTCGGGTTGGTTGCGTGTGAGACTGACCTTCTTTTAATGCAGTCTAAAGAAAAATTCGACCTAAAAATATGAAAAGAAAAGCCGACAGGGAAAGGAAGAGTGAAAACGAAATAATTATAGAGGAGACTCGAGCAAACTGATTTGCTTAATGTCTTAGGTTTAAAAATAAATGGAAAAATATCAATGATATAAATGCTTTCTACTAAAGGCACAAGGCCTGGAATTTTAGAGGAGGCGGGGGGGGGGGTCGATCACATCGACCCCAGTGTTTCAAAAGGGATGGAAAGGCAAAGTCGACCTCAGCGGAATTCGAACTCAGAACGTAAAGAGCCGTAAGAAATGCTGTTATGAATTTTGTCCAGGAAGCTAACAATTCTGTCGGTTTGCCACCATGATTATAATAATAATAATAATAATAATAATAATCCTTTCTACTGTAGGCAGAAGGCCTGAAATTTTTGTGGTGGTGAAGAGAAGAGGCTCGTCTATTACATCGACCCCGGAAGGGTGAAAGACAAAGTCGACTTCGGCAGGGTTTGAACACTGAAAGTAGCGACGGGCGAAATACCGTTAAGCATTTCGTCCAGCGAATAATAATAATAATTCTTTCTACTAGAAGCACAAGGCCTCAAATTTGGTAGAAGGGATTAAGTCGATTTACATCGACCCCAGTGCGTAACTGGTACTAATTTTTTTGAACCCCCGAAAGGATGAAAGGTAAAGTCGACCGCGGCGGAATTTGAACTCGGATCGTAGCGACGGGCGAAATAACGCTATGCATTTCGTTCAGCGAATAAATAATAATAATGATAATGATGATGATGATGATGATGAGTTCAAATTTTGCCCACAGGGCCAGTATTTTCGGGGAACGACATCAGTCGATTACATCGACCTCAATGCGTAACTGGTATGTATTTCGTTGACCCTGAAAGGATGAAAGGCAAAATCGACCTCGGCGGAATTTGATCTCAGAACGTAAGGACAGGCGAAATACTAAGCGTTTCGTCCAACGAACAATAATAATAATAATAATAATTAATGACGATAAGCTTAAATTTTGTCACAAGGCCAGCAATTTCGGGAAAGGGCATAAGTCAATTACATTCGACCCCAGTGTTCAAGTGGTACGTATTTTATCGACCCCGAAAAGATGAAAAGTAACATCGGCCTCGGCAGAATTTGAACACAGGACTTAAAGAGGTGGAAGAAATGCCACTTAGCATTTTGTCCAAAAATTCTTAAAATTCTAATTCGTTTAATGAAGAGAAATTTGACTTTTAATTAGAGAAAGTAATAACCTGGAGGTCATTGTTAGTAACACTCAAAATCAGGGGGAGATAATTCCAAATACAATTTTTTTTTTTTAGTTCGGTTAATCCTCATTTAACAGACTCTTGATAAACGACATTCCAAGAATATCCCTCTTTCTTATATATATACTGTTTGTTTCAGTCATTTGACTGCGGCCATGCTGGAGCACCGATTTTAGTCGAGCAAATCGACCCCAGGACTTATTCTTTGTAAGCCTAGTACTTTATCGGTTTTTCTTGCCGAACCGCTAAGTTACGGGGACGTAAACACACTAGCATCGGTTGTCAAGCGATGGGGGGAGGGGGACAAACGCAGACACACGAACATTATATATATATATATATATATATACACACACGACAGGCTTCTTTCAGTTTCCGTCTACCAGTCCACTCACAAGGCTTTGGTCGGCCGGAGGCTATAGTAGAAGACACTTGCCCAAGGTGCCACGCAGTGGGAATGAACCCGGAACCATGTGGTTCGTAAGTAAACTACTTACCAAACAGCCACTTCACTTCACACATGAATAAATACAGCCTTGGCAATGGTTGGTGACCCTGTTTATGATGTGAGTGATGGTAGTGGTGGGGGGTAGTTGATGGAAGCAATTATTATTATTATTAAATTAATGATGATGATGATTATGATGATATTTGGTTTCAATTCCTGACAATCTCATTTTTGTACCATTGTTATCTTGCCCCACATTTGCCCCATTTCCCCAGAACTATAACGAAAAGTATTCCAGTTATGATATCATCCCATTTATATACATACATCCCAAATACTTGCATTCATGCTCACACACACACACACACACACAGCTGTATGGTTAAAAAGTTTTTCCTAATTTTTACAATATCTTTGGTTTGACCAATGCTTTGTGAGTGGATTTGGTAGACAGAAACTGAAAGAATCCTGTCGTATGTGTGTGTGTGTGTGTATATATATATATATAGGCACAGGAGTGGCTGTGTGGTAAGTAGCTTGCTAACCAACCACATGGTTCCGGGTTGAGTCCACTGCGTGGCATCTTGAGCAAGTGTCTTCTGCTATAGCCCCCGGGCCAACAGATGCCTTGTGAGTGGATTTGGTAGACGGAAACTGAAAGAAGCCTGTCGTATATATGTATAAATATATATGTATGTGTGTGTGTGTGTGTGTGTGTTTGTCCCCCTAGCATTGCTTGACAACCGATGCTGGTGTGTTTATGTCCCCGTCACTTAGCGGTTTGGCAAAAGAGACCAATAGAATAAGTAGTGGGCTTACAAAGAATAAGTCCCGGGGTCAATTTGCTCGACTAAAGGCGGTGCTCCAGCATGGCCGCAGTCAAATGACTGAAACAAGTAAAAGAGTATATATATATAGTACAAAGTAAGATAGGAGTTAAGGGTGTAACCCACTAAGGGATATCATTTATCCAATATACTGTTGGTAAAGTACCCAAATTCTTAATACATAAATGTTTTTAATTGCAATGCAATTAACTCATTTATTGTATTAAATGGGTGAAGGTAAGGAAATATTTTTACCATAAATTTATAATACAAATAAGAAAATGGAGAAACAAATTTAATTTGTTCATCAACTTTCGGATATTATAATGTTAGATTATTTATTCATTTAGCAAAATCCGAAAGTTGATGAGCAAACTAAATTTGTTCCTCCTTTTTCTTATTTGTATTATATATATATATATATATATATATATATATATATGGTGCTTTTTATGTACCACCGGCATGGGTATCACAACTACAATTTCCATTTGATTTTTTGATGTTGATGTACTTGACTCAACAGGTCTCCTCAAGCACAGCAGGTCACCCTATGATCCAAGGTAAGCACAGCAGGCCGTCCTGCGATCCACGGTACTTTGGATGGGCTGGGGCTGGTTATGTGAAGCTGGTGCAGGAAACAGCCATGAACTCATGTTATTTGTCAGGTCTTCGCAGTCACAGCATATCTCCAGAGGTCTCAGTCTTTCATCATTGCCTTTGTGAGGCCCAACGTTCGAAGGTCATGCTTGACCACCTCATCCCATGTCTTCCTGAGTCTACCTCTACCCCGGATTCCTTCGACTGTTTGGGAGTGGTAATTCTTCACACATCTCTCCTCATCCATCCGTAGTACATGACCATACCAGCGCAAACGTCTCTCTTGCATGCTACATCCGATGCTCCTTATGTCCAACATTTCTCTCAGGGTGCATCCAGCCTTAGAAAACCATGCCAAATCAGACTGGATCCTGGCACAGCTTTCCAATGTGCCAGCCCAGTCAAACCGTCCAACCCATGCCAACATGGACAACAGACATTAAATGATGAGATATATATATATATATATACACACACACAGGGTAAGATATTTGAGGACAGATTTATGTTCATTAAAAAAAAAAACAGATATAATAACAGATAATTTTATTTATCAAAAAATGCTATGAGGGTAAAAATAAGCCTTCTTTTCTATAATGTTATTCAATAAAGCCGTCTTCAGCTTCAACAACTGCTTCTATATGAGATCTAAATCATCTACATGCTCAAATCTAGTGGTCCTGGTTTCATTTTGGACATTACTCTGACTATGGCAGCTTTCAAAGGATCTTTGGTGTTATGGGTGTGTTCATTGATCCCTCACTCAACAATGCTCCATTTGTATTAGTCCAATGGATTGAGATCTAGGGAATTAGAAGGATAAATGTTAGGGGTTATGTGATCATGAAAATTTTCAGCCATCCATTCCTTATGTTACAAGAGCCAAGTGTGATAGTGCAGAGTCTTACTGAAACAGATATGGCCTTCCATTGCATACACTGTCTGTCCAGGGCTTAACAATTGTTTCCAGGACCTCAATGGAGGCAGCAGAGTTAACTCGAAGGCCTTGTGGAAAGAAGTAAGGAGGCATCACATGTTCTTCATTGCTGACAACCCCTAAAACCATGACAGTTGCAGGAAATTTTGTATGTATAACACTTGGAACTGCAGAAGGGTTTGCGCATAACCATCTGTCATTTCTTCCCCAATTAGAACTCAGCACTTCTTTGGGCAGCTGTCCCCACCCATACGCATCATATGACCAAACCGGCACAGTCTTCTCTCAGATGTCCCTTATCCCCAGTTTTTCTCTTAAATCATTTCCATATGTAGGCGTATGGCGTAGTGGTTAAGAGCGTGGGCTATTAACCCCAAGGTTCTGAGTTCGATTCCAAGCAGTAACCTGAATAATAATAATAATAATAATAATAATAATAACAACATCGAAAAATACCTTAGGAATGAGAACCCAGGTTCGAAATTTCCCCAAGACACCTGATGAAGGCTGGAGGGTACATCAGTCGAAACGTGTGTCAACAACAAACAAGATGAGGACAAATATCTGTCAAATGTAAATAATGTAAATTTTACATTCTGTCGTGTGGTCACACTGACATCACACATGTTTTACTGCCATGTAGCATAGCTGTACCTACACAGGCTCATACAATCTGCCTTTCACTCTGAGGGAGGGACCCTTAGTTACCAAACAAGCTAGTAACTCTCTGACCTTTGCCCAGCTCATTTTTAATCAAGCAGCAACACTTTCAGGACTCCCCCCCCCCAACTGCTAACTTGGCTGCCTAGGTAACAGAAGCTACTGACCACCTCTCATGAACCCCCACCCCCACCCCGCACCCAAGCATTTGAAGGAGTCTATTGTCTGCTCATTTTTATTGCTTTGTAACCACACATTTGCCACATGCAAAGACTATATTCTCTGTTAAAGTTCCTCTCACACCACTACACCTCTTATCTGTCCAAAGCTTGTACTGGGTACAACTTATAGAGTTTCTACCAACACCTTTCTTACAAACCAGGCAGAGACATCTCCCTCAACAGACTTTTGTTTATAGTCATATCTATATGTATATGTGTATGTGTGAGTGTGTATATATATATATATATATATATGCTTTATTAATAAAGACATCACAAACAGTTACTCAGAGTTTCATGTTCCCATCATCAGACAGTTTTGGTTGAGATTTCTCAATCAAAACTGTCCAAATGGGAACATGAAACTCTGAGTAACAGTGTTTGTGATGTCTTTGCAGCTATATTAATAAAGCATATTACTCTACCGATGATATATATATATATATATATATATATATATACATATGTAGAGGCATATGGCCCAGTGGTTAGAGCAGTGGACTTGCGGTCGAGGGATTGTGGGTCCGAATCTCAGACTGGGCAGTATGTGTGTTTGTGAGTGAAACACCTAAGCTCCACGCAGCCCCAGCAGAAGGTAATGGTGAACTTCTGCTGATTCTTTCGCCACAACTTTCTCTCACTCTTTCCTCTTGCATCTAGCAGCTCACCTGCGAGGGACTGGCATCCCGTCCAGGGGGGGAACCTATGTACCAATGAAACCGGAAAACCAGCCCTTATGAGTCAGGCATAGCTCAAGAAGGAACAAAAGACAAGATGTCTGCATGTGTATATATATATATATAGTCAGTGCATACGTATGCTTGCAGCAGCTGCTGTCATTGCATCTGTGAATCAATAAGTTTTGACTTTTATATATGCGTACATGCATATGTGTGTGTGTTGTGTGTTGCATCTGTGTGTGTATCTATATATACAGTACCAGATTTAGGACAAATGAGGTCCTGTGCTACTTAAGTTTTGAGGCCCCTTACTTGGACAGGGTGCCATTGACCAGGGACCCCTTACGGTGACTCCGGTGCACAGTCTTCTGCTTAAGCACACCGAAACACAATGGTAAATCTGTCACTGTATATATATATGTATATATATATATATATATCAAATGAAATAAATGAGAAACAGGACACAAAGGATGTTGCGGTACATATGTTTCGAATTTATCAAGTATTCACCCTGAATTTATTGTATATATTGTTCAGTCCCACTGCGTGGCATCTTGGGCAAGTGTCTTCTGCTATAGCCCCGGGCTGACCAATGCCTTGTGAGTGGATTTGGTAGATGGAAACTGAAAGAAGCCTGTCATATATATGTATATATATATATATATGTATGTGTGTGTGTGTCTGTGTTTGTCCCCCTAGCATTGCTTGACAACTGATGCTGGTGTGTTTACATCCCCGTCACTTAGTGGTTCGGCAAAAGAGACCGATAGAATAAGTACTGGGCTTACAAAGAATAAGTCCCGGGGTCGATTTGCTCGACTAAAGGCGGCGCTCCAGCATGGCCACAGTCAAATGACTAAAACAAGTAAAAGAGAGTATATATATATATATATATATATATATAAGGATAAGATCGTTAATTTAAATTAAATAATGACCTTACCAAGTGACCAGCATGGGAAAAAAACCCCTTCAAAGGTAATAATTATTATTAAAATTATAAATTAGGGTATCTACAGAAATCCGGGATCTGGAATTATCCAGTAATTTTTTTACTAGTTTTATTTTGTCTTTTTGTTTTCTCTCCTTGTGCTATATGAACACTTAAGGTGGTTTTAGAGTCAGATCATGGCTGCTATTTTCAGCATGTCGGTATCTTATATACATACACACACACACGCAAACATACATGCATATATATGCATTTATTACTTGCTAAATTTCTGAAATGTTTCACATGTTTTCACAGTTCCATTAATGGTTTACAACTGTAATTTCCTAATTAGTTGTGTTCTTTCTGGATTGAGGCAGTTAGTTTACATATCATCCAAGAACCCACGGTAATTACAGGTAAATATCTAATGCTATAATCTGGATGGGGTATCATCTACAGATTTCTCCTCAATTTGGTTTTGGAAATGTTTTATTTTTTCACTAACCTTTAACATATTAAGTTAACATCTACTGGACAACTAATTCTCATTTCTCAATCTCTGATCGTAATGTCTGGTCTGTTATCCCAGCATTTCACTGAAAACAATCTGCCAGTATTCTGAATGACTCTGTCCTCCATATCTTTGGGGTTTTTTAAAAATCTTTTGCTTGTTTTCAATCACTGAAAACTGCGGTCATGCTGGGGCATTGCCTTGAAGAATTTTAGCCAAACAAATCAACCCCACTCTCTTTTACTTGTTTCAGTCATTTGACTGTGGCCATGTTTTGTAAGCCTAGTACTTATTCTATCGGTCTCTTTTGCCGAACCGCTAAGTTACGGGGACGTAAACACATCAGCATCAGTTGGCAAGCGATGTTGGGGGGACAAACACAGGCATACATACATATATATATATACACACACACAACAGGCTTCTTCCAGTTTCCGTCTTTCAAATCCACTCACAAGGATTCAGTCCCATTACATGGCACCTTTGGCAAGTGTCTTCTACTATAGACTCGGGTTGACTAGAGCCTGGTGGGTAGATTTTGTGGACAGAAACTGAAAGAAGCCTGTCATATATATATATGTGTGCATGTGTCTCCCCATCACTGCTTGACAACCAGTGTTGGTATGTTTACATCCCTGTAACTTAGCAGTTTGGCAATAGTGACCGATAGAATAAGTAGTAGGCTTTAAAAGATAAGTCCCAGGGTCGATTTGTTTTACTAAATCCCTTCAAGGTGGTGCTCCAGCATGGCCACAATCAAATGATTGAAACGAGTAAAAGAATAAAAGTACATCTCTATATAAATATATGTGTGTGTTGGTGTATATATATGCCTATATGTATGTGCATGTGTACACACACACATACAAAAATTTATATACCTGATCACATGAACATATCCAAAACAAATGCTATTTGAGTCACATTTTGTCTCTGAAAACACGAGAATTTCTAAACTCTGGTGAGAAGCAAGACAATGGCTGCATAGCTCCAGATCTTTCTATCCCAACTTTTGAAATTCAGAGAAATTTTTTCTTTTGTACTCTAGGCACAAGGCCCGAAATTTTGGGGGTAGGTGGTGGTGGTGGTGGGGCAGTTGATTAGATCAACCCAGTTTTGCAACTAGTACTTAATTTATCGGCCCCGAAAGGATGAAAGGCAAAGTCGTCCTCAGCGGAATTTGAACTCAGAATCAACTTTCATGATCAACCTGTGTTCAAAAGTTTGTCAATGAATAAAACAAAGTGTGGTTGCTAACATGACATGTTGCTGAGTCCTGTTGAAGCCATGCATTACTTTTTGCAATCTCAGTTAGCTGCTCAATAAACTGATCAATTATCTCTCAATAACGTTCCGAATTCAAGGTTTCTTGGTAAAAAATCGGTCCTACTATTTCTTGCCTGCTGATAGCCATCCATACACCAACCTTCACTGCATGTAAGATTGATTCGACAAACTCGTGAGGATTGAGAGTACTCCAGATGCGAGTGTTTTGCGAATTTAGGTATCCCAATAGATGAATCCAAACCTCGTCACTAAAGAAGGTCATGTCAATCAGAGAGAGAGCTGATCTGAGCCAATCGGGGAGAGAGCTGATTTGAGCCAGTCGGGGAGAGCTGATCTGAGCCAATCGGGGAGAGAGCTGATCTGAGCCAGTCGGGGAGAGAGCTGATCTGAGCCAGTCGGGGAGAGAGCTGATCTGAGCCAGTCGGGGAGAGAGCTGATCCGAGCCAGTCGGGGAGAGCTGATCTGAGCCAGTCGGGGAGAGCTGATCCGAGCCAGTCGGGGAGAGCTGATCCTAGCCAGTCGGGGAGGGCTGATCGGAGCCAGTCAGGGAGGGCTGATCGGAGCCAGTCGGGGAGGGCTAATCCAAGCCAGTCGGGGAGGGCTGATCCGAGCCAATCGGGGAGAGCTGATCCGAGCTGGGACACTGCCTTGAAGGGTTTTAGTCAAACAAGTCAACCCCAGGTCTTATTTTTTAAGCCTAGTACTTATTGTATCAGGCTCTTTTGCCGAACTGCTAAGTTACAGGGACGTAACCACACCAACACCGAGGACAAACATAAAGACACACATACATATTTATATATATGTATGCATGCACACTCACACAACGGGATTCTTTCAGTTTCCGTCAACCAGATCCACTCGAATCCACTCACAAGGCTTTGGTGAGCCTGAGGTTATAGTCGAAGATCCTTGCCCCAAGGTGTCATGCAGTGGAACTTAAACCCCGGAACTACGTGGTTGGGAAGCAAGCTTCTTACCCACACAGCCACGCCTGAGCCTGTGTAATAATAATTTAAAAAAAGAACACAGAAACGTGTAAATGATTGTGTGTGTGTGTGTGTGTGTGTGTGTGTGTCTGTGTGTGTGTGTGTCTGTGTGTGCGTGTGTGTGTGTGTGTGTGGTTTACAATGGCTAACTTAACTCTGCCCTGATGCAATTGTTTTCTTGCTTGTATCAAATAACCATCCAGACTTGTACAACTTAAAAATAGAGAGAGAGAGAGAGGCATATGCGCACCTATCACTCTCTCTTTCACTCTCTCTGTTTGTCATCCTCTTCTCTCTCTCACTTTTTCCTTATTTCCTGTCTCTCTCTCTCTCTCTCTCTCTCTCTCTTTGTTGTCTTTCTGGCTGTCTGTCTCTCTCTATCTTTATTCGACTCACTCACACACTCTGTCTCTCTCTCACTTTCCTCAAGTCTCACTTTCCTTCCTCTCTCTTTCTGTCTCTGCCTTTCTTTACCTCTCTATCTCTGTTTGGTCTTCTCTTCATATATTTCTCTCTCTCATTCTCTCACCCTGTCTATCCCTCTCTGTCTCACTCTCTCTCTCTCTCTCTCTCTCTGCATGTGTCTCTCTTACTCTCCCTGTCTATCTTTCTCTTTTTGTCTCTATATATATCTCTTTTTTCCCCCTCTCTGTCTCTCTCTGACTGTCTGTCTCTTTGTCTCTTTGTCTCTCTCTCTCTCTCTCTCTCTCTCTCTCTGCATCTCTCTCTCTCCTTCCCTCTATGTCGCTCTTTCTCCCCGTTTCATTATTATCACTAATTCTTTATTTCTCTCTTTACCACTCTCTCACTCTCTCCTGGTCTGGTCCTCTCTTTATATCTCTCTTTCTCTCTGTCTCTTTTCTTCCTTTATATCTTTCTGTATCTCTCTCTCCCTCTTTATATCTGTCTTTGTGTGTGTGTATATACATCTATCTATCTATCTATAAATATCTCTCTCTCTCTCTCTCTCCCCACCCATTCAATAACTTGTAGTTCTCCATGTCAACCACCTGTTACTCTGTGTGTGTGTCTATGGAGAGAGAGAGAGAGAGAGAGAGAGATAAAGAGACGACAAGGTGTGCAAATCTGTGATAATAACTGAATTGTTTGCCGTTGGCCAGCAGCAGACTTCGGTTTTTGTTGTTTGTCTTCGTCTTCGTTGCCTTCTTCTTTTTATCATTGTTTCTCTCTCTCAGCCTGTTTTTGCTGTTAACCCCTTGCTACAAGTGGCTGCGTATACCAACCCAACTTCTCACCACACACACTCACCGTAAGCTTTTATCTCGATAACGACCTTCACCGCTTCGATTATATATCGACCTGTCTTTTTTTTTCTACCAAACTAATCTATTTGCCCAGTGCGTGCATG
>NC_043021.1:1654375-1689375 GCF_006345805.1 Octopus sinensis
GAACCGCTAAGTAACGGGGGACATAAACACACCAGCATCGGTCGTCAAGCAATGCTAGGGGGACAAATACAGACACACAAAACACACACACACATATATATATATATATAATATATATATATACGACGGACTTCTTTCAGTTTCCGTCTACAAAATCCACTCACAATGATTTGGTCGGCCCGAGGCTATAGCAGAAGACACTTGCCCAAGGTGCCACGCAGTGGGACTGAACCCGGAACCATGTGGTTGGTAAACAAGCTACTTACCACACAGCCACTCATATAAAATGATAATATACATATATATATATCGTCTGTAAATGATAAATCCGTCCAAAAAGCGCTTAGCATCACAGTGTTTCGTCAGACCCTAAACCTGTTGGCCTATAGCTATGGGCCCCATAGGCCAGCCATATCTATCTTTATATATATATATATATATATATATATATATATATATACTAGCAGTATCGCCCGGCGTTGTTCAGGTTTGTAAGGGAAATAACTATAAAGCATTTTTAGAGTTATAGCCAAAAAATAGCAAAAAATGCATTAAAAATGGGAAAAAAATGATGGTAAATTTTTTTTTAAATCGTTGACTCATCGTAGACATTTTAGAGAGTTACTTCCCTTATATAATAGCGAAAAAATGCATTAAAATGGGAAAAAATTATGGTAAATTATTTTTTAAATCGTAGACTCATCGTAGACGCGCGCTAATACCCAGAAGAGCTCGATATGAATCACGACTATAAGAAACCCGGTTTTGGTTACACTGCACCGCAAAATGTGGGAGTAGTTAGGAATCTAAATCGTAGGAGACAGACACACAACCTCTCTTTTATATATAAAGATATATATAAATTAAAGAAAAACCACTATTGTGTAATTCAAACAATGGTAGACTTATATTATATTGTGAAATTTGAATTTTTCCCTGTAAGTTTGGAGCTATACTTCCTAATATTATTATCAGATATATATATATATATATATATATATATATATATATATATTGTCATGGTGACATTGATAAAACAAATTTCTTGAAACTTATCAAGCTTCTTATCTTAGCCAAATCATCGGGGTGGGGGTTGATCTTTCTTGTTTAGCCCCTTCCCCTCGTTCAACCGACTTCGACCATTCATCAAGGCATGCTCCAGTCGTGATTCTCCAGACAGAGTTTTGAATGTCTAAGGCTACTGTGTCGTATGTCATGTGATCACTTTTTTCATCAACCCCGAAAGTTGAAAGGTTAATAATACGATGATGATGATGATGATAATAATAATAATTCTTTGCACAAGAGGCACAAGGTCAATAACTTAGGAGGTCAAGTCGATTGCATCGACCCCCCAGGGATCAACTGGTACTTATTTTATCTACCCCGAAAGAATGAAATGCAAAGTTGACCATGGCGGAATTTGAACACGGGACTAATAAACAGTAGCAAAATGTCACTCAGCATTTTGTCCAGCCTGCTAATGATTCCGCCAGCTCACCACCTTTATTATTGTTATTATTATTATTATAATGATGATGATGCTTTCAAATTGTGGAACAGGGCCAGCAGTTTGGGGCCAGCATTTGGGGTCGATAAATTAAGTACCAGTTGAACACAGGTCGATGTCATCAACACCCCCCCCCCCAAATGGCCGCCCTTGTCGCAAAATTTGAAACCATTATTATTATTATTATTATTATCATGCCAGGCGAAATGCGTAGCCGTATTTCGTCTGTCGTTACGTTCTGAGTTCAAATTCTGTCGAGGTCGATTTTGCCTTTCATCCTTTCGGGGTCGATAAATAAAGTACCAGTTTCCCGCTGGGGTCGATGTAATCGACTTAATCCCTTTGTCTGTCCTTGTTTGTCCCCTCTATGTTTAGCCCCTTGTAGGCAGTAAAGAAATACATTATTATATTATTATTATTAAAGCAGTGGAAGGTGGTGACCTGGTCGAATCGTTAGCAAACCAGGCAAAATTCTTAGTAGTATTTCGTCTGTCTTAATGTTCTGAGTTGAAATTCCGCCAAGGTCAACTTTGCCTTTCGTCCTTTCGGTGTCAATAAAATAAGTATCAGTTACATACTGGGGGCCAATGTAAATCCTTTATCACCCTCCCCCCCAAATTTCAGGCCTTCTGCCTTTAGTAGAAAGGATTATTATTAAAGCGGTGAGCTGGCAGAAATGTTAGCATGCCGGGCGAAGTGCTTAGTGGTATTTCGTCTGTCTTGTCTTCCCCAATACATAGCTGGTACATACTTTATCGACCCTGAAAGGATGAGAAGTAAAGTTGATCTAGGTGGAATTTGAACTCGGAATGAAAAGACAGATGAAATTTCACAAAGCCTGCAACAAAAGGTAAAATATAAGCACATTGTTGAAATCCTGAAGCTTTGAGATAATACACGATTACACCAAAGCAATGTGGATAATCAAGTGTTACATTTGACAGTGTGATCTGAATATTAAAGGGTTAAGACACCTTAGCAACAGAAGAAAATGCTTGTCCTTATTCTTTTCAGTTTAGTCTTCTACAGTCGCCAGACAAAGGAAAACTTCCTGCCCTTAGCAACCAAAGGAAATTAGAGGTTCGACTCTCTCGTGATGGACTTGGCTAATTGCTGAATCCATTTGTAGAGGAGGCCACAGCTTTTGGCAAAAGTCCATGAGTTAACAATGCTCAGACACTGCAATGCATATTTGTGGAGCAGTTACATCATAGAGTCACATGAATTTCACACAGGCCTGGCTGATGCTGCTGCTGCTGCAAGGCCTATAGAGTTTATCATAGAATAGCAATGCCCTCTGCTACCATTGTGAGGTCAGGAATTTCTGGAAGTTATCCATAGGCGTAGGTGTGGCTGTGTGGTAAGAAGCTTGCTTTCCAACCTCATGGTTCCAGGTTCAATCTCACTGATAGAATAAGTACCAGGATTTCGATATCTTTCTCCCCATAAATACATTTAATGGTCCATTGCGTGTCACCTTCAGCAAGTGTCTTCTACTATAGCCTTGGTCAACCAAAACCTTGTGAGAGTACTTATTCTATCGATATCCTTTGCCAAACCACTAAGTTACAGGAATGTAAACATACCAACATCAGTTATCAAGTGGTGGTTGGGGACACACACACATGATGGGCTTCTTTCAGTTTCCATTTACCAGATCCACTCACAAGGCTTTGGTTGCCCCAGGGCTATTTAGAAGATACTTGCCCAAGGTGTCACACAGTGGTACTGAATCCAGAACCATGTGGTTGGGAAGCAAAATTCTTACCACGCAACCATGCCTGTACCTATATAATTTATTCAGTGCCAAATGATCCCTGACCTTGCTCTGGTCTGTGGTACAGCAGTTGGGGCCCCTTGCTGTATTAAATGCAAGGTTTGAGGTACCACCATCCAAATACTTTCTAATGTAGGCCATTGGCTACAAATCGTATCAGGTCAATCCCCTAGTGCATAACTGGTATTTTATTTTGTTGATCCAAAACTGGGAAGATAAAAGGCTCAGTAAACCGATGCTTGCTTCTTGCTTCGTGCCCTTGCTTGATGAGGCTGAGGTCATTGCAAGTTAGTGGTCCCAGAGCCAACCAGAACTCTCCATCGCTGGCGTCTTTGTGTCAGCCTCTCTGCATCTTGCAAAGTGGCGTCTGCAAAGCCTCTGCATATCTTCTTTAATCATGTCCAGCCATCTGCAGCGGGACCTGCCACAAGGCCTCTTTCTTGACTTTGATTTGACTTCAGACAGCATTCACCCAGGGTGGGTTGAGCTGGCTTCATTCATCCTCAATGCTGCATCTCTCACAAACGCCGACCAGGCCTGGCGATTTGAGGCTAATGACCGCGCGATCTCCAACCACTCCTTATTCCAGCAGCGAACGCCATAGATATGGGGGCCTAGGTTGGGTTCCAGATCAGCCTTGACTGTCATCAGCCAGGTTTTTCGTTGTCCACCACATCGCTTTCGCCAACCCTGACAAGTCATCTTAAAGGCCTCTTTCAGGCTGCGGCTGCTGCATTGAGGGAGGATTAAGCCGTGGTAGGATGATCTTGGTGAGAGACAGAGGACATGTCCATACCAGCAGATGCGATGGATAGCTGTGAGGTAGGAGGCTGCAGGCTGATGCAGGCTTGGACTAAATACCACAATATTGTTTTTTTTCTCTCAGTTCATAAACTGATGGATAAAACACCTGCTCAGAGCAGTTACTCTCTTACCTGTCAGCATCTGCACAGATGCATTCATGTGCATTCGTTCATTCACTCCGTTACATGCACATGCTCGCTCGCTCAATTACACATTCACTCAAGCATGGACAATCATAAACACAAGTGCACACACACACACACACACTCTCTTCTCTGCTCTCTCTGTCCTCTTCTCTCTCTCTTTGTCCTCTTCTCTTTCCCTCTATCCTTCATCTCTCTCCCTCTGTCCTTTCTCTCTCTCTCTGTCCCTCCTCTCTCTCTCTCTATCCCTTCTCTCTCTATCCCTCCTCTCTCTCTCACTCCTCTCTCTCCCTCCTCTCTCTCTCTCCCTCCCTCCTCCTCTCTCTCTCTTTCTGCGCTCTCTCTCTCTCTGCTCTCTCTCTCTCTTTCTTTGCTTCTGCTCTCTCTCCCTCCCTCTCTTCTCTTTCTGCTTCTCTCTCTATGTGTCTCTCCCTTTGCTTTTTTGGCAGTTTTTGTCTGCTCTCTTTCTCTCTTCCTGGATGACCACTGTTGGAATGTCTTTGATTACCTGAAAAACAGTTATGGGTTGGTGACAGGAAGGGAAGGGTATCCAGCCATTGTAAACATGAAAAAACTGACTGTGGCGTTTAGCACAGCTCTGCGGCTTGCCGGATCCTATCAAACCATTCCAACCCATGCCAACATAGAAACCGGACATTAAATGACAGTGATTTTGAGGAGGACTCATTCTTACACATCATTCTGAGAAACTCACACTCTCTTTCTCTTTCTCTCTCTTCTTGCAGGCAATTCCTATCCTGGTTGGCGTTGGTGTTGTTGTCATGACGGCAATCCTGGCCAAACACTTGTTCTCAGGCAGCAAGAAAGCCAAGGTGACGCTTGAGAACAAAGACGTAAAGTACGCCTTGAGGTTGGTTGACAGAGAGGTAAGAAAAAAAACCTTTCATTTTCATCCCTTTTCTTCTATCATTATATATACATGTGTGTGTGTACATATGTGTATGTATATATATATATATATATATATATATATACATACACATATGTATGTATATATATATATTTGTGTACGTGTGTGTGTGTGTACCTGACTGGCCCTCGTGCCGGTGGCACGTAAAAGCACCCACTACACTCAGAGTGGTTGGCATCCAGCTGTAGAAACACTGCCAGATCAAACTGGAGCCTGGTGCAGCCATCTGGTTCGCCAGTCCTCAGTCAAATCGTCCAACCCATGCTAGCATGCAAAGCGGACGTTAAACGATGATGATGATGATGATAACGACTGTTGTCCATGCTGGCATAGGTTGGATGGTTTGACCGGAGCTGATGTGCCACATGTGCCTCACCAGGCTCCAGTCTGATTTGACATGGTTTCTACAGCTGGATGCCATTCCTAATGCCAGCCACTTTCCAGAGTGTGCTGAGTGCTTTTACGTAGCACCACATGAGTGCTTTTTACATGGCACCGCAAAGGTGCTTTTACGTGACACCGCATGGGCACTTTCATGTAGCACCGCTACATGTGCTTTTTATGTGGCACCGGCACCGAACCCTTACCAGTCAATCCTCCCCACCAGGGAGACCGGGCTTAACTTAACACTTCTGCTGTGCAGCATGGGTCTTTGAGTACATCAAAGCACCAGGCATCTCAGCCCTTTTTCATCTTAACTTTCTCATTATGACGCTGGGGGTCTTGAATAAATTAGCATAAAACTTTGACGGAAGATTATAATGTAGACAGTAAGTTTGTGTCATAGAACCTGGGTCAGTCACAGTTGGGTTGGTATCAAAAGGGTGAAAGCAAATGTCATCCTTGGTTTACTCCAACAGAGCAAAACATAAGCCTGAGGCGAATATTCATTTTGCCTTTCCCTAATTTATGAGTTTTCACTTTCTCTCTCTCTCTTCTTCTATTTTTGGAACATGACCTTTGGCATTGTTTCGACAATCAGGTTATTCAAATTCATGACAGCATGACGTCTCTGTTTAATGTTTCCAAAACTATTTGGGGTGTCATAACACTCAAAATGAAAACTAAGTAGAAATTTGTTTTTATGTATGGCATATAATCCCTCATAACTTTTTTGTATTTCTTGGAGTTTTCAGAAAACTTTTTGTGAATTTGTATTCTATATGCAGGAATTCACAAGACAGGGGTACTTAGAGCAGAATTCCACCCAATTTTTTTTTCTTTTTAAATGACAGTTTAAACTACAGGCAGTCCAAATTTTTGGTTTAAATCCTAGCAACGGACCATTAAATGTGTTTATGGGGAGAAGGATATCAAAATCCTGGTACTTGTTCTATCAGTCTCTTTTGTTGATCTGCTAAGTTATGGCGATATAAACACACCACCACCGATTGTCAAGCAATGGAAGGAGGAACACACACACACACATCAGAATTTGTCAGTGGGCATTTTAGCTTAATGGTAAAGCACTCGGGCAGTAATCACAGAGATGTGAGTTCGAGTCCCATAGCTGGCCACTGACAAATTTTTCTGCAATATAAGGATTATTTATCCTATTCATGCTGTTCAGCATTATTCTGCATTAGAGAATAAATTATTTCCATATCCATACATATATGTGTGTGTGTGTGTGGAGGCGCAATGGCCCAGTGGTTAGGGCAGCAGACTCGAGGTCGTAGGATCGCGGTTTCGATTCCCAGACCGGGCGTTGTAAGTGTTTATTGAGCGAAAACACCTAAAAGCTCCAGAAGGCTCCGGCAAGGGGTGGTTGCGACCCCTGCTGTACTCTTTCGCCACAACTTTCTCTCACTCTTTCTTCTGTTGGCCTGCTCACTTAGCCAGTGGGGTGGCGTCATTTGAAGGCTAAAACAATGCGAAGCGCATTGTGACCAGCGATGTGTTGCAACATCTGATAGCTTGGTCGGTCACGGTGATATATATATATATATATATATATATACACACACACACATATATATATATAAACACACACAATGGGCTTCTTTCGGTTTCAGCCTACTAAATCCACTCACAATGCTTTGGTTGGCCCATGGCTATAGTAGGAAACACTTGCCCATGGTGCCACGCAGTGGGACTGAACCTGGAACCATGTGGTTGGGAAGCAAGCTTCTTACCACACAGCCACACCCTCGCATATGTGTTGCCTAAGTCTATATTTGTCCTGTGTCTGTGCTGCTGCAGATGTTACACAGCTTTGTCACGTCTCGGTGTCATTGTGTAGGTGTGGTGGTCGTGTCAGTGACACTGGCTGGGTTGCGGTTGTGGAATGGGGTGAACATGATAGGAACACCTGTAAGGTATTTCGATCGGAGCTCTGCTTTCGTTTTCAATTTGCCACACCTTCACGAAAGCAAACCTTGCTGTGCAAAAGGTGCCCAACCCCACAAAAATTGCACTGCACTACCATCACATCGACATCAAGTGTGGGCCAGCCTTTGCTGAGAAGTGGGCCGCATGAGATATGGCCCCCACATTGCTTCTAAAAGCAATTCAAGGGTATTTATCCTTTAACTTGTTTCATTCGTTACTGTGGCCATGCTGGGGCACTGTCTTGAGGAATTTTAGTCAAACTAATTCATCCCCCCCCCCCAATGCTTATTTTGAAGCCTGGTACTTTTTGTATTGGTCTCTTTCTGAACTGCTAAGTTATGGGGACATAAACACACCAACACCGGTTGTCAATCTGTAGTGATGGACACAATAATGAACATACATACAAAGGGCTTCTTTCAGTTTCCATTATCCAAATCCACTCACAAATATTTGGTCGGCCTGAGGCTATAGTAGAAGACACTTGCCCAAGGTGCCATGCAGTGGGATTGAACCCACAAACTATCTTATTTTTCGGAATTTTCAGAAAAGTTTTGCAAATTTGTATACTACATACAGGAATTCATACGATTATGCAAAACCAAAATAAAAAAGATAAATTGCTGTGTGATTTAAGGGCTATTTAGCTGTTATTTCTAGCACATCTGATGTCCCGGTTCAGGAGCTTCAGGGTTTTGAGGACTATGGAAACCCCACTCATAGCTGTTGTTGTTACTAGGTCTACTCTGACCCAGATTAGTAGCACCTGTAAGGGTCCTAGCTATGGGTTAATTTGCATAATAGGGGCTTACTTACCTATGCATGTGGAGGCTGTGGAAGAAATCTTCACGGGTCAATAGAGGGGTGGATGCTGCAGCAAGGCATTGTGGAGTGAAGAGAGGACAAGATGAAGCAAGCCAGACATCTTGGTCCTCTCCATCCCTGACCATCTTGACAATGTGCAACTCTTCTTCGCATTCAGAATGCTCCATCAACTCCAACGCTTATTTTCGTTGGTGTGACTGTTTATTTTTAGAATGGCATTGTAGGGTAGGTGTGAGAAGCCTGATTTGGTCAGTTTAACCTTTTGGCATTCGGATTATTCTAGCAAATCTAATCCTTATTGATTCACATTTTGTTTTCAGTTAACCCTTTAGTATTTAAACCGGCCATATCCGGCCAAAATAATTAATCTGTTTTATGTTCAAACTGACCAGATCCAGGCTCTCACACCTACCCTACAATGTTATTCTACATTAAGTAATTACACCATCAAGATCTTGAAGATATGAGATAATGCATGATTAATTCAAATCAATGGGAATCAATAGGCATTATGTTTGATTGAATAATCTGAACACTAAAGGGTTAATCATGCATTTTATCTCTAAACTTCAGAATTTCATTGATGTGATTCTTTACTTCTAAAACGACATTGTAGGGTAGGTGTGAGAGGCTGGATCTGGCTACTTTGAACATACAGTTGAGTAGTTGGGCAGGATATGACCAATTTAAATCCTAAAAGCTTAACCCTTTAGCATTTAATCCAGCCATATTCAGCTCAGATATTCTACCTGTTTTATGTTAAAACTGCCCAGATCCAACCTCTTACACCTACTCTACAATGTCATTCTAAAAATATAGAAACTCGCCATTGAAATCGTGAAGCTATGAGATAACACACGCAATCCTAAAGGCTTAAACAAACTCCCTGCACAAATCATCGGTCATCCTTAAAGAGGACTAGATGCTCCTCATCACAGATGGTCAAACGTGGAGCAAGCCGACAGGATGGCCATGGATGGCATAACTTTCATATACCTTCACAGAGCTGGCATGAGGACTAATCGGAAACAGACTGCGCTTTTCATTCACTCTAGAGACCTACAAAACACTAAAAGCCAAACGCGTACCATCGTCGTGATTTATTTCACCGACTGTGGTCCGCCCTCGCCCACCCATACAAACATTCTGGCCTGATTCCAAATGTAGCAACTTCTCCGTGCTATTATGTTCCAACGTAAACCAGATTTTCAGTTCTCTTTACAAATAAAATGGTGATAGAGGAACAATACAATCCATTTTTATAGAGAAACTGTGTCGCCTTTTGTTGTGGCTGGGAAAACCTGTATTATATCTGTATTGAAATGTTAAGTAGGTACATCATCATCATCATATACATATATATATGTGTGTGTGTGTGTGTGTGTGTAAAGACCACATATGCAATATCTGTGTGTGTATTTGTATGTGTCTGTGATGGAATGGTAAGTTGGTGCGTATATATATATATATATCTATATATAGTATGTGCATGTGTGTGTGTGTGCTTGAATGTATGTGTATATATATGTATGAATGCGTGTATACATGTACGAATGTGTGTATACATGTACGAATGTGTGGTGTGTGTGTGTGTGTAAAGACCACATATGCAATATCTGTGTGTGTATTTGTATGTGTCTGTGATGGAATGGTAAGTTGGTGCGTATATATATATATATATCTATATATAGTATGTGCATGTGTGTGTGTGTGCTTGAATGTATGTGTATATATATGTATGAATGCGTGTATACATGTACGAATGTGTGTATACATGTACGAATGTGTGTGTGTGTGTGTGTGTATATAGACATGAATGTATTTATGTAGATGTGAATGTATAATGTATTTGTTTATGTGTAGGTATGTGTATGTATGTATGTGTATATATATATATACACACACACATACATGCATGCATGTATACATATACATTTTCGATGCTGTTTGGTTTAAACAAATGAACAAAAATATGTCCTTCCCAAGAGCAGTCAACCATGAAAACTTCTCTCCTTGCTCACAAAGCTTTCTCTTTTAGTCATTGTGAATAGCTCAACATATTTTGCTATTTCTCTCCTCTTTCATTCAGTCAAGGCTGATCGTCACAAGTGACCGAGCAATGAGTTATTGTCAGGACATGAACATTTTTTTAAAAATTTTACTTGATATTGATGTGCAGAGGAGGAGGAGATGGTGGAGTTGGGGTGGGATGGGGGGGGGGGGGCTTTATGCATATTTTTACACCTGTTACAGGTAAACTGAATCTCATGAGATTTTCTGAATGGCCATGCCTAACGAAAAATCATCTTGAATTGTTTTATTAGTGAGACTTACCTGATGATGAGCCATGTCTCACCTGGGCCCATGTCTTGATAAAAAAATAGGCTCCTGTCCGTGATTTGACCTTTTCCCAACGTACACAGCTTCTTTCGCTGTCGTATCTCTAAAAACCAGTTCCACAGAGCAAGTGCTGTTACTGCTTGTTGCGGGTCACTAAGTAGTTGAATGATTCATAGGTCGGTTTGTATCTGCTCAGGTGCACCCAAGGCCAAGGCATCATATAGTCAAGGGCTCTTTACCTAACAAAAAGTTACCTTCTCATGCAGCCCACTTCTCGTGAAATGCTGTCCATGTGTGTGACTAATCCTTCCCCTCACACATACAACTATTTCGCTATTGGGTCTCAAAGGACCAGTTCCAGAGAACAAGCGTTGTTAACATTTATTGTATGTCACCTGGTAGTTGAATGATTCTTTACCTGCTTCGTACCTGGTCTGTGTTACTGCCCAGCAGTGATTGCAAGGATATTTATTCAAGGCCAAGATGCTACATAATCTTGAATATTTTAAATAATGTAACCTGCCTGATGGTAATTAGTAAAGAACTAATTTATCTACCCTGAAAGGATGAAAGGTAAAGTCGACCTCGGCAGAATTTGAACTCAGAACATACCAATGGGCAAATCACCACTAAGCATTTCATCCAGCACGCTGAGTCTGCCAGCTCACCACCTTAATAATAATAATGATAATAACGATAATAATAATGCTCTGATGCAGTACCAGGCAGTGGCTCTCATGCAGCCCACTTTTCATAAAAAGTTGGCCATGTCTGTCTCAATGGACCAGTTCCACAGAACAAACACTTATAATTTATCGCATGTCTCCCAGCAGTTGAGCAATTGCTAAGTTCGTTCATATTGGGTCTGTGGGTTACTAACCTGCAGTGATTGCAGGTGTATCCAAGGTTGAGATGCTACAGAGCCAAGGACTCCTCCTTACGTAATGAAGAATTATCTTGGAATTTTTTTGTAGCTCAATCTTCCTGATGCCGCTTTATGCCACATGTGGCCCACTTCTTGTGAAAGGTTGTCCATGCCTGAGACTAAATTTTCTCCCAGCATACACTATAGGCGTAGGAGTGGCTGTGTGGTAAGTAGCTTGCTTACCAACCACATGGTTCCAGGTTCAGTCCCACTGCGTGGCACCTTGGGCAAGTGTCTTCTGCTATAGCCTCAGGCCAACCAAAGCCTTGTGAGTGGATTTGGTAGACGGAAACTGAAAGAAGCCCGTCGTATATATGTATATATATATATATATATATATATATATGTATGTGTGTGTCTGTGTTTGTCCCCCCAACATTGCTTGACAACCAATGCTGTCCCCCATAACTTAGCGGTTCGGCAAAAGAGACCAATAGAATAAGTACTAGGCTTCCAAAGAATAAATCCTGGGTTCGATTCGTTCGACTAACGGTGGTGCTCCAGCATGGCCGCAGTCAAATGACTGAAACAAGTAAAAGAGTAAAGAGTACTATTTTTGCTGTTGGATCTCAGTGGACCAGTTCCACAGAGCAAGTATTAATATCATTTGTTGCATGTCACCTTGCTGTTGAACAATTCATACGTTGGTTCATACTGGGTCTGTGGGTTACTGGCCTGCAGTGAATGCAAGGGTGTCCAAGGTTAAGACACTACATTGTCAAGGGCTCCTTACATAACAAAAGATTACCTTCAATTATTTCAATAGGCCATCATTATTGTTTAACGTCCGTTTTCCATGCTGGCATGGGTTGGATGGTTAACACCTAATACCATTGTTACAACTAATACCATTGAGACCAATACAAATTGTTGCTTGATTATGTCTTGAGTTGGCTCGTAGTGATCAAGCACATACCAGATGGTCATGGTAGGTGAGGTGGTGTCTTGCAGAGATGGGGATTGGCTGGGTTCCTCGTTGACAGGTTGCCCAAGAGGACTCAAGAGGGCCAGTGAAATATGGCAACAAATGATGAATGCTGCAACACACTGCAACAGTGTATGCTCCCACTCCTGCCCATGACCTTTTAGTAGTGTGGCCTCCCTGAAGATGAGCCATGTCTCACATGGCCCCTTTTCCAAGAACAAAGATTACCTGTGCCTAGTTAAGGGTAATGAAATTTGGAGTGGGTATATTGAATATTTGCAGTAAAATGAGTTAAGGGAGACATGGCTGTTATGTCTGACAATTCCATAAAGGTTCTCTTTGTTGGTGGTTTGGTCTACATTTGAAGATAAGTTACCATGGTTACAACAGACGCTACCACCACTTCCACCATCACCACCCATTCCATTTCAGTTTGTAGTCTAACTCTAATGGTATTTCTTCTTCTCTGTTTTCTCCTCCTCCCGCCACCACCACCATTGCTGCTGCTGCTGCTACCACCTCTGTAGGAAATCAGCCATGACACCCGTCGATTCAGGTTTGCATTAACGTCTCCCGAACACATATTGGGTCTACCTGTAGGTAAGTGGCAGAAGAGATTTTCTACCTTTCTCTTTCACTCTCTCTCTCGTACCCCTTCTCTCTCATGCTCTCACCTTCTTTCTTACACTCTCTCTCTTTCTTCGTTCTCTCTGTTCTGCTGTCTCTCCCGCTATCTGGACATCTTTCTTTCTCTCTTTCTCTGACTTTCTCTCTCTCTGTTTCTTTCTCACTATGCCTCCCCCCTCTCTCTCTCTCTCTCTCTCCTTTCTCTCTATCTCTTCCCTTGTCCTTTACAGGTCAACATATCTACCTGTCTGCTACGATCAATGGTGAGTTGGTTGTCCGACCTTACACCCCTGTGTCCAGTGATGACGACAAAGGCTACATGGATCTTGTCATCAAGGTATGACTATTTTTTTTTGTTTTTTTACCTTGTTTCTGTTGTTGTCTTTTTCATTTTTTCAACTCTTATCAACCCCTAAAAGGATGACAAACAAAATCTGAAATGTATTTATAGATAATCTTTTTAGAAGATACACATTCCTTAGACAGTTATGAGGAAGTAAGGTCAACTGGTGTCAATTATCTAAAACTCCTCTCACCTATGTCCCACTCCCCAAAAATTTTCACAACAAATTCTAAAATAATCAACACTATCTGAAATGTATTTGTTGAAAATTTCATTTAAAAATATACATTGTTCAGAAAGTTATGGGAAAACAAAGTTTAGTGGAGGCAAAAGGGATACATCTGTAGTTAAGTATATGCAGGAACATTAACAGACACTATCTTGCTGTAAGATCACTGTGTCGCAGTGAATACAAATCATGAGGTTGAAATCTTCAATGATAAAGAAAATGTTTGAAGACCACATTTTGGTTTTAAAAATAAAATATATTAAAATTGGAATTTATAAGATTTTTCTAGACAAGGTAGATTTTAATAATTACTTTCTTTCTGTAAAAGTTACATACTTAAGACTAATTAAAACTTTATTACAATATAGATGGCTAAGTTGACATGAGTTATTTCCCTTGTTAGACACTTGACAGGCATGCTGCACTGACACACCTATGTGTATGTATGTATGTATGTATATAATAAACCTTTACATAAATAAATAACATGAAATACACGAAGGGACGAACAAAAAGACAAACGGGTCATTCAAAGCCTTCATTCTTCAGTCAGAAACTGATCCCTCATTGCAGATTTCGGCTGTTTAATTCTGAGATCCGCTCTGAATCAGCCAGCCACAGAAGGAAAGAATGCAACGCAACAGAGATGAACATGAAACGAAAAATCTTTTTTGGAGACAGTAACGGTTAAAAACATGGATGACACAGGCGCCCTACGGCTTTGAGACAAAAAGAGAGACACAAAAACAATATCAGCAAGCGTGGAAAAATAATTACCTATTCGGTGATAAGACACATGTTGAACAAGCGGCCGATGGAAACAGAATGGCTGAGGCAGCAAGTCGCAAGAGGGTAAGAGAGAGAGGGGACCAAGGAGGGTGGAAGGCGAGGACAGAAGCAGTGACCGAGAGAGAGAGGGAGAGAAGGAATCAGAGAGGCTGGGAGAAAAAGGCGCCAAAACAATTTGGCAACGAAACAATGGCGAAGGAAAGAAAATAGTTTAAAGACATCGTGCAGGGGTTTTGATATGATAAACATAAAGAAGTTATTATGCACGTAAACACATCGCTAATCTCACCAGGATAATTTTCCTGAACATAAAATTTGAATGTACATAACACACAAACGCCACACAGAGAAGAAATATTCCCCCATGACACACACAAGCATACGAACATCACATACACCCAGAATATAAGAGAATGCAAACAACATTACCGTCCGACACGGTTATTTGCCCAAAAGCCAAACCCAAGGGAGATAACTACTTGAAAAATGTCTTCTAGGAGTAGCGCCCCTTGATTTATTGATCTCTTTGAGAATATCTGCAAATTCACCGAGACTTTGTGTTCAGCCAAAATGGAGATGAACACCATTCCTCCATGGGATCGGCTTGAAAAATTATTAAGATAGTTTTCTTAACATAGGACCATTGGTAGCCTTAATTCACAAATATATTCTATCCACCAATGCAGTGTTGAGCGCTCATTTTCATCGTTCAGCATTTATATATATGTGTGTGTGTGTTTGTGTCTGTCTCTCTCCAACTGCAAAATAACCTCCACCTGTTGTGTGTCTCTAATTCCAGGTCTACAAGAAAGGAATCCATCCTAAATTCCCCAATGGTGGCAAGATGAGCCAACACGTGGATTCTCTCACCAATGAGGATTATATCGATGTCAAAGGTCCCTCTGGCCTTTTGACTTACCATGGAAACGGTAACTAGGCAACATCTTTTTCTCTTTACTTTCATCTTTTACATGTTTCAGTCATTGGACTGTGGCCATGCTGGAGCACTACTGGGAAGGGTTTTAATTGGGGGAAAAAAAAACCCATTACTTTAGTTCTTGCTTCTTTGTTTTTGGAGGGGGAGGGAGTTAGCCTGTTATTCTTTTGGTTTCCTTTTGCTAAACTGTTAAGTTATGGGGATGTAAACAAACCAACAGTGATTATGAAGCAGTGTGGTGACAGACACACACACACATACACACGCACACACTCACAGTTTCAAGTTCAGACCCACTGTGGCACATTGGACAAGCATCTATAGCCCCAGGCTAACTACAGCCTTCGATGTGAATTTGGGTGATGGAGATTGAAAGAAGCCCATTGTGTGTGTGTGTGTGTGTGGTGCAGCCTCCTGGCTTCCCAGACTCCAGTCAAACCATCCAACCCATGCCAGCATGGAAAACGGACGTTAAACGATACTCTTTTTACTTGTTTCAGCCATTTGACTGCAGCCATGCTGGAGCACCGCCTTTAGTCGAGCAAATCGACCCCGGGACTAATTCTTTGTAAGCCCAGGACTTAATATATCGGTCTCTTTTGCCGAACCGCTAAGTGACGGGGATGTACACACACCAGTATCGGTTGTCAAGCAATGCTAGGGGGACAAACACAGACACACAAGCATACATACACACACACATATATATATATATATACATATGCGACAGGCTTCTTTCAGTTTCTATCTACCAAATCCACTCACAAGGCGTTGGTTGGCCCGAGGCTATAGCAGAAGACACTTGCCCAAGATGCCACGCAGTGGGACTGAACCCGGAACCATGTGGTTCGTAAGCAAGCTACTTACCACACAGCCACGATGATGATATAGTTGAAATTTATAGAAAAACAAAAGACAGAGACAGGTGTATGAACAACAAGCAATTTGATCCTGTCCGAACTTCCTACTTTTTGGCCTTCCATTTCTGAACCACTTCCTAAACTATCAGCACCTCTCTTCATCTACATACCAGCACTCCACCCGGATTACCACTGGATCTACTGACACTACCTTCATAGGTTTCACTGGATTTTTTCTTTTATATATAAGGCAATGACAAAAGACCGAGACCTCTAGAGGTATGCTATGACTGAGAAGACCCGGCAAATAAAGTGAGTTCACAGCTGTAACCTACACCAGTGTCACATAAGGAGCCCACTCAAAAAGTACCTTGGATCGTAGGGTGACATGCCTTGCTTGAGGAGACCTAATGAGTCAAGTACATCAATATCAATATCAAATGGAAATTGTAGTTGTGACACTTGTGCTGGTGGCATGTAAAAAGCACCGTCTGAACATGGCCGATGCCAGCTCCCCTGTGCTGGTGGCATGTAAAAAGCACCCACTACACTCTTGGATTGGTTGGCATTGGGAAAGGCATTCAGCTATAGAAACCAAGCCAAAACAGACTGGGGCCTGGTGCAGCCTCCTGGCTTCCCAGGCCCAGTCGAACCGTCCAACCCATTCCAGCATGGAAAACGAACGTTAAATGCTGATAGTGATAATATATATATATATCAAGTGAAAAACGGTATGGACACTTTGTTTTTGTTTTGGTGTCTCGTTCTGTTGTACACGACTATGAGGATTCGCATCCCCAATGAAACTCGTCCTTTTCCCAAACTTATAATGTAATACATGTCTTTGGTGTGGTAATTGTGCGCGGCTGAAGATGACTATTGACATACATATTACATCAATTATGCATTGATATAAACTGTCTAATAAAGCCAGAAACATATGTACCACTAAATCCTTTGCATCCTGTTTTTCTTTTGATAAATATAGATAGATAGATAGATACTGCTGTGTCTGGGGAGAGTCATTCCCTTTTAGTGCCTTATAATTTAACACTCACTGGTTTAGTTTCCACTCATTTACTTACATCAACCCTCAGTCGATGTAAGTAAATCAACTTAATCCCCTCCCGCAAATTTCAGACCTTGTGCTTCCAGTAGAAAGGATTATTATCATTATTATTATTATTATTTTCCAGGTGAATTCCACATCAAGCCTGATAAGAAATCCCCTCATGAGGTGGTTACTGTGAAGAAAATTGGAATGATTGCTGGAGGCACTGGTAAGAGACACATTGCACTGGCACACTATGTCAGTGGCACATTTCACTGTTGTTCTCTTTTTTCATTATTCCTCACCCTGCAATCTCTCTCTCGTATCCTCCCTCTCTCTCTCTCTCTCTATTCCCCTTTACCCAGTAATGTCTCCTTATATATGTTCTCTTCCCTCCCCTCTCTTTATCCGCTCTCTCTCTTTTCTCCCTCCCTCTTTCTCTCTGTATTCTCCCTCTCCCATAATGTCTCCTCATATATGTTCTCTCTTCTCTTTTCCCTGCTCTCCTCTCTCTCCCTAATCCCCCCTTCCCCAGTAATGTCCCTACTCCACATACCTTCCTACAGCTTCCTATATCCCTCCCCTCTCCTCCCCCCCCACTGCCACCTCACTACGTCCATCATTCTCATTCTCCATTCTCCTCTCCTCTTCCTCCTCCAGGTATCACTCCAATGCTGCAGATCATCAAACAGATCCTCAAAGAGTCTCGCCACAATCTCGAAATGTTCCTCCTGTTCGCCAACCAGGTACCTGTCTTACGCTTGTTTATCTTGTTTGCTTTTGGGGGTGTGTTTTTTTGTTGGTTTTTTTATTGCTTTTTTTGGATGGTGTTTGGGGTTTGAAACGGTCCAAGCATGGCCACGTGGTTAAGTTTTCTTTCCAACCATGTGGTTTCAGGTTCAGTCCCACTGCCTGGTGCCTTGAGCAAGTATCTTCTAACATACCCCTGGGCTGACAAAAATTTTGTATGTGAATTTGGAAGACAGAAACTGAATGAAGCCCATTCTATTCTCTCCCTCTCTCTCTCCCTCCCTCTCTCTCCCTCTCTCTCTCTCTATATATATATATATATATATATATATATAAAGGCAGTGAGCTGGCAGAAACGTTAGCACGCCGGGCGAAATGCGTAGCCGTATTTCGTCTGCCGTTACGTTCTGAGTTCAAATTCCGCCGAGGTCGACTTTGCCTTTCATCCTTTCAGAATCGATAAATAAAGTACCAGTTACGCACTGGGGTCGATGTAATCGACTTAATCCCTTTGTCTGTCCTTGTTTAGCCCCTCTATGTTTAGCCCCTTGTAGGCAGTAAAGAAATATATATATATACCAGCTTCGCCTTACTGGCACTTGTGCCCCGTGCTAGTAGGGTATTAAGGGCACCATCCGAGCGTGATCATTGCCAGAGCGGCTATCTGGCCTCCGTGTCGGTGGCACATAAAAGACACCATTCGAGCGGTGCCAGTAAGGCGATGCTGGTAACGATCACGCTCAAATGGTGTCTTTTACGTGCCACCGACACGGAGGCCAGATAGCCGCTCTGGCAATGATCACGCTCGGATGGTGCTCTTAGCACCCTACTAAGGTTAAAAATGTCTTAAAGAGTTATCTTTGTCTTCTTATTATTATTATTCGGATTATTTACTCCATGCCAAACCCACTTTACAGTGTGATGGTCATGAAACTTAGATTTTTCTACACCTGAGGAATTCCTGCTTTGGCCTGGAACAGTATTTGGGTTGAGTGTTTCTCTGGAAATACCCTAACTTTGCACCCTACCAGGACCTTAAACTTATCCCACACTATATATATATATATACTGTGTTATATTTTCAGACTGAAAATGATATTCTGCTGCGCCCTGACTTGGAGAAAATTGCTGAGGATCACCCTGACCAGTTCCATTTGTGGTTTACTGTGGACAAAGCTGAACCAAGTTTGTATTTGTTCATATTATGGCTAACCCAACTGTGTCTGTGTTGTTGTTGTTGTTGCATGTGTGTATGTGTGTGTCCGTCCGTCCGTCCATCATTTAACATCCATTTTCCATGCTGGCACAGGTTGGACAGTCTGACTGGATCTGGCCAGCTGGAGATCTGCCTGGGCTCCATGCCTCTGTTTTGACATGGTTTCTACAGCTGGATGCCCTTCCTAATGCCAACCACTTTACACTGGGAAGTCGTGTGTCGGTCATTGTAGAGTCGTCGTACAAGTTCTTAGTTGGAGTTAAGTGCCTGTTACATGTTATAGCCGAGTTCGAGTCACAGTCAAGGCAGTCGGTTCAAACTGGTTGTCTTGCAGTGCTATCAGTGATAGCATGATAATCAAAGCAGTTTACCATTTCCAGTATAGAAGAGATACACTGTATCCGATACCAAGAGATTATGATGGCTACTGGAATAAATACAAGAGCTACAGTCACAACAGAGGCCACACATTATAACTGTGGAAAATGTCATCACATCATAACAATTCTAAAATTAAACAATCACATCAAAATCTCTAAACTACAACATAATGAATGATAAATTCGAAACAATATAAACAAACTCTATATTTGAGAAGTAATCTGAATACCGAAAGGCTAAAAGTAAAAATAGGTATAAAGATTATTCTTAAGGAGATACATACGCAAACCAACTTTTCCCTGCTGTTTAAGGATCAAACATATATGCCCCACTTGGTCTAGGTTGGCTAACTTCTAGTGAGGCCAGGGGCTGCACCCAGCTCCATTGTTCTATTCTGGCATGGTTTCTATGGCTGGATGCCCTTCTTAAACCCATATATACCCCTTGTTGCATTTCCGCAGTGTAAAACCTGTTCCTACTTGTTTGGACATGGACTCACCTGGAAGTATCTGACTGAGCATACGAAATGGTCAGTAGGTAGTGGACACCCGTAGCTAACAGTTGCATACTGTCCTTCTCTTCCAGATTGTGAAAGCTTACCAGAACGTTTAATCTAAATACAGTAAAATTCTTCAGTTCTATATTTAAGAGATGAGGAATTATGTACATTATTTACATTCGGCTGATATACCCTCCACCCTTCATCAGGTGACTTGAGGAAATTTCAAACCTGGGTTCTCATTTTTCAATGTTGTTATTATTATTATTATTCAGGTCACTACCTGGAATCAAACTTGGAATCTTGGGGTTAGTAGCCCGCGCACTTAACCAGCATATGCCGTAGTGTAGTGCCCGTGGGCATATGGCGTAGTGGTTAAGAGCACGGGCTACTAACCCCAAGATTCTGAGTTTGATTCCAAGTAGCGACCTGAATAATAATAATAATAACAACAACATCGAAAAATGAGAACCCAGATTCAAAATTTCCCCAAGACACCTGAAGAAGGTTGGAGGGTATATCAGCCGAAATGTTGTGTTAACAACAAACAAGATGAGGACAAATATCCATCAAATGTAAATAAAGAAAAAAATTTTATGGGCATATATGAGTTAACACCAAATATGTCATCATCATCATTGTCATTATTTAACCCTTTCGTTACCAACCTGGCTGAAACCAGCTCTGATTCTGTAGCACAAATGTCTTGTTTTCATAAGTTTTGAATTAAAATCTTCCACCAAACCTTAGTCACAATTTATGTCCCTAACACTAGCTGAATGATAACTAAGTTATTTTACTAAATTCTTTCTTATATTTAAAATTAATTGTAAAAAAAAAAACAGAGCATCTCAACAGAAATATGGTAACGAAAGGGTTAATGTCCGTTTTCCATGCTGGCATGGATTGGACAGTTTGACAGTAGCTGGCAAGGCTGGAGGGCTGTACTAGGGTCCACTTATCTGTTTTGGCATGCTTTCTACAGTTGGATGCCCTTCCTAATGCCAACCACAATGTACAGGGTACTTTTTTCATGCCACCAGCCCTTATTCTTATTGTTTCCTGGGTCGTTCTATTTTTTAACATTTTAATTTTTTTGTGCATTTGTGTGGGGGGGGGTTCTTTTTTTTTTTGTTTAACACTTTTTCATACCTTTTTTTTTTTCTCTCCCTCTTTGTGTTTTATAGATTGGAGCTTCAGTACTGGGTTCGTCAACGAGACCATGATCAAGGACCACCTACCAGCCCCAGCTGAGGACGTCCTCATTCTGATGTGCGGCCCACCTCCCATGATAAACTCCGCCTGTCTGCCACACCTCGACAAACTCGGATACAAACCTACCCAACGTTTCTCTTTCTAAAACAAAATAAATACATTTATTTTATTATTATTTTTTTTTTGTAAGAAATAAATTAAATTCCACAACAGATGAGGAACAAACAAAAAAAAAACAAAAAAAAAAGTGGGGGGGTGTTGTGGGGGGGGGTGGAGATGTGATGAAAGTATGTTGCTTATGTAGAGATGTTTGGGAGGAGAGGAAGAAGAGAGGGGAAGGGCACTTGTAACTGGTTCTAGACTTTCTCCTCTGAGTTTCTTAATTAAGTTTACATCACAAAACAAAGTTTTGTTGCTTTTTTTTTCTAATTTTTATTTCCACTTTTTTTTTGTCGCTTTAAAAAAAAATGTTTTTTTATTTTTTGTACATCTTCAGTTTATTGTCATAAAGTTACGTGAGTTGAAGGCTTGCATCCTTTGTTGTTTTCTTTTCAATGTTTTCTTTTTTTTCGCTATTATACATATTAGTATAATATAGCTGTTAGTAAGGCTATAATTACAATTCGTATTGCTATAATTGTAATTAGTACAGTTACAATTATAATTAGCGTAGCTATTACTATAATTATCATATAATAGTTAGTATACATATTATTGTAAATTAGTATTACTAACCACTTTGAGTTAATAATAGTTTAGTTTTTTTTATGCATTTCAGGCCCAATTGTGGCCATGCTGGGACTTTTTCATTGTCATGACAAAGCACAGGGTTAAGGGGAATATGGGGTGTGGTATTATCGTGCAGCAAGCTGACAGAATCGTTAGCACACCGGGCGAAATGCTAAGCGGTATTTCGTCTGCCGCTACGTTCCAAGTTCAAATTCCGCCGAGGTTAACTTTGCCTTTCATCCTTTCGGGGTCGATTAAATAAGTACCAGTTACACACTGGGGTCGATGTAATCGACTTAATCCGTTTGTCTGTCCTTGTTTGTCCACTCTGTTTAGCCCCTTGTGGGTAGTAAAGAAATAGGTATTATCGTGTGGTGGGTGTAGGGGTTTTTTTTGGGGGGGGTGGTGAAAGAGAGAGTAGGTCTGTTACCAGTTGAACCCCCCCACACACACACACACAAAAAGACCCTTTCATGTTGTTGGGCTTTTGGATGTAGTAACACATTCGACAGTGTTATTTAAGGTTGGACCCTAAATAGTTAGAATGACATAAAACTATTTCCCCCAAAGATGATGATGGTGACGGCGCAGCGGTGGTGGGTCTGCAAAATTCATGAGGAAAACGAGTTATGACACAACACGTTAGGGGTCATAAAAGAAAATTTTCTCCCCTGTGCAAACAAACACACAAATAATAATAATAATAATAATGATAATAAAATGTGGGGAAGCATCATAGTGATGTGCTGAGAGGAATTCTTTGGGGTTTGAATAATTCACCTCTGGAAACATGGGTGCTTCATTCAACATCCTTAAACAACCCTTATTCAGGGACCTTTTGAGCGGGATGGGCTACTCGATCAGAAGAAAATTCTAACTGGGCCCTACCTGCAAGGTCATGTGCTGTTTATCTTGATATTAGATCACCATGTGCACGACATGTTGTGATGCATGTGCCTGGTGTACCCTTATCAGACGGGTAGTCATGGTGGGTATACTGGGCTTCATATATTTTACCCCAGGGTCACTTTGATGGCATGCACTGCTCTCTCACTCAATAATAATAATAATAAATCGTGGGATAAATCATTGGTTGTCCCACAATGGAAAAACAAAAAGATTTGTTTTGTTTTTTTACCATTTCCTAGGGTTGCCTTCTGCAGGAAGACTAAGTGTTGGTTAGTGTAATTAATATAGCGAGACAGTATTTTTTTTAATCAAATTAAATTCTAACACCTGTAATGGGAAGAAAATTAAACTGCCAATGTTTATGAAAGTTCATCTCATGACTGGAAATAATTTCCTTATAATAATTATTTTCGATTCATTATATTAATCAGAGTAATTAGCGTCCACTTAACAACCGGTGTTGTTTGGGGGAGAAATGCTGAAACTAGCAGTTATCTCCCCTTATCTCAGACTAGAAAACAGCTGGCTGGCTGGTTGGTTGGTGGGTTGCCGTACAGTTTAAGATCCAACCGTGATTTGTTTTCCCTCACAAACAATAGAAGCTGTCCCTCCATCTACACACACACACACACACACAGTTTTACCATGCATCGTAATGTGATACATCTGGCCCCATCATCTGTTTTCTGGAGTCGTTACTAATTTCAGGTCCTTTATCAATCAGATGACCCAATCAAGTTCCTGGTTGTGTGTGTGTGTGTGTGTGTGTGTGTGTATAGGGCACAGTCAGCTCAGAGTTATTTCCCTCTGATTGACGGAACGTTAAAAATACACATTCACTTTATTCACAAGATTGATATAACAATCTCCAAAAAAATATCACTGAAGTTGTTTATAATTTTGTCTAATACCCTAAGACATTTGGCTGACTGCAGTTCATTGCATATTAATAATAATATAATGAAATTATTGTATACAGTGCTCAGGTGCACCACAACTTGTCAGAAAGTGCATATAAAGTACATGCAGTAATGTAGAAATGTCTGGAAAGCGAACAATGTATGAGTCAGATACATGCTTGTGTGTGTATGGAGGGGAGAAAATCAAGTGTAGTGTTGGCGAATCTCAGGAAGCATGGAAGTCTTGAAGGATGCAGTGCTCCGACAACTAACAACCGATGCCGGCAGTTTGTTCCATGCTTCAGCAACTCTCAGCGTGAAAAAATGTTTCCTGAAGTCATGGGAGCTGTGCTGTTTTCTGACTTTGTAAATATGTCCACGGGTGTTAGATGGGTGGAGTTTGAAGAGGTGCTCAGAGTTATTGTTTGTGCGAGTTATTGTTATTGTTTGTATTCAAAACTGGTATTAAAGAACTGGTATTAGTAATTAAGAACAGAGGTTTATATATCCAGTTTTATTCTGCAGTTAATCATATCTTTCCATTTCTATACTTGCATGTTTCTGCTGCAACTCAGTGCACACTGCAGAATTTTGCATTTTGGTGTTAGCCAGTATTATTAACTGGTAAAAGTGAGTACAGTACCTGCTAAGATTATATATGTATGTATATATATATAATATTTTTGGCCTTATGGGTATATATATGTTGGTTAGTGTGTTGAAGCATTGGGTAGGTCACTGGCACAGTTTGGGTTACCTGGTGCCATCCACAGTCAGGATATATCTCCGTTGGATCTACTTCGGGAATTCCACTGTGTTAGTTGAGATAATAATAATAATAATAATTTAAGTAACAAGAAGATGGATTAGGGATTAATCCTCCTTTTTATCTCTTCACAAAATAAAGATTAATACTAAATCCATCTTCCCGTTAATTAAATTATTACTATTATAATATAAAGGCAAGGAGCTGGCAGAAACGTTAGCACACTGGGTGAAATGCTAAGCAGTATTTCGTCTGCCTTTATGCTAAGTTCAAATCCTGCCAAGGTCAGCTTTGCCTTTTATCCTTTCAGGGTCGATAAATTAAGTACCAGTTGCATACTGGGGTTCATCTAATCAACTGCCCCCCACCTCCCCAAAAATTTCGGGCCTTCTGCCTAGAGTAGAAAAGATTATTATTATCATTATATATATATATATATGTAATAAATATATACACACAGAGACACACCACTTTCTCACACACACATGCATGTATATACATATATGTATATATATATTTATATACAAGCATTTTAAAATGTTTGTGTGTCGTTATATATTTATTATATATACAATTTGCTGGGTTCACCTCTCATTATTATTATTATTATTATTACTATATATAACATAAAACTTCTTTACTTTTTTGAATAACATTGTAGGGTAGGTGTGATAGGTTAGATCTGGAATGGGTTGAACAGGAAACTAGCAGAATATAGACATTTTAAATGCTAAATGGTTAAATCATTCTTTGGCATAATGGTTAGTAAATGCTTTGCTTTCAAATCTCCTAGAAATGACAACGGAGACTCTGTGGAATTATGGTTAAGCACAGGATTATCCCTGTAGGATTAGGTTCTGCTTGAATTCTATAATGAGGAAATCTCATGTTATGGTTCATTAATTTTTATTTTATTTTATTTTTTTTTATTTTGGCTTAATCACATCTTCAGACAATTTTTCATGTCCTCCTCCCTCTCTCTCTCTCTCTCTCTCTCTCTCTCTTAAGCACTTTGAAAGGGATGGAGTGGGGGAGGGTTTGTTGGTGGGGCTGCATGTATTATTGCATGGAAAGGTCTATGTTGGGAATTTTGTGTGTTAGTTTTACTAGTGGTGTGCATATATATATATATATATATATAATATATATATATGTGTGTGTGTATGTATATGTGTGTGTGTATGTATATGTGTGTGTGTGTATGTATATGTGTGCATATATATGTATGTTTGTGTATGTATATGTGTGTGCATATATATGTATGTATATGTGTGTGCATATATATGTATATTTATGTATGTATGTATATATTATGTGTATGTATGCATATATGTATATTTATGTATGTATATATATATTATGTGTATGTATGCATATATATATATTTATGTGTGTGTATATATGCATTATATATGTGTGTGTATGTATACACACACACACACTAATTTATGTATTGTACAGTATAACCTGAAAAATAATCAGAAATCCATCCCCACCCCTTTATAATCCCTACTTAATGTTTTCTCACACACCTCCCCCTGTTTTGTTCTTTTGCAGTGGACCCCTTTTTTTTTTTTAGTCAAGAGATTTTGTGCCTTAAAATGACAAAAATTTCCTTCCTTTTAACCCTGCTTTTCTTCTTATCATTCACTTGATTATAGCTACTGACCCTGTTACTGATGTTGTTGTTATTATTATTGGTAACAGGGGGCTGGCACAATCATTAGCGCACTGGACAGAATGCTTAGCAGTATTTCGCCTGTCACTAGTTCTGAGTTCAAATTCAACCGAGGTCGACTTTGCCTTTCATCCTTTCAGGGTCGATAAACTAAGTACCAGTTGAGTACTGGGGTCAACGTAATCGACTAGCCCCCCCCCCTCCCCACCCCCAATTTCAGGCCTTGTGCCTTTAGTAGAAATTATTATTATTGTTATTATTATTGGTAACTAGGTGCTGGCAGAATCGTTAGCACACAGAGCAAAGTGCTGCAAAGCATTTCGTCTGATTTTTACATTTTGAGTTCAAATTCCACCAAGGTCGATTTTTGTCTTTATTTCCTTTTGGTGGGGTTTGATAAAATAGTGTACCAGTTAAATACTGGGGTTCATGGTGTCAAACTACCTCTAGGGAAAAGAAAGAGAGGAATGTGAGATGAGACTAAATATCATAAATAGTATACAAAATGCATACATTTGGATGATGCAGTCCTCCAGATACAGGGGAGCCTCCAACTAGGGGCCAATCAAGAAACCCCTATAGATTGGGTATCACTCTGACTACCAAGGGCACAGGCCCTTATACAGCTGTTGTTCTTTGATCTACAAGCTCAACCACAAGGGCCTGAAAGCATGCATTGAACATTCGTTAGGGACCTTAACATAAACACATTTGGGTTGAGACAGATTCTAGAAAGACAAGGGCACAGGGGCTAAAAGGTGGCTGAACATGGTAGTAATAATAATAATCCCTAACTTATAGGTACAGGGCCTAGTATTTTGGGTGTGGTGGAGGGGTGAAGTTAATGAAATAAACTTTTCCTCCCTAACTTCACTGGTTTTTTTATATTTCATCACATCGCCCCTGGACAGATGAAAGGGACAAGGTTAAACTTTGGACGTAGCAAGGCATTTCTGCTCCCGCAGAAATTTTTGTGCAATAATAATAATAATAATAATAGAGATGATGACGATGACGATGATTACAAATACTCAATCTGCTTACGTTTTTATTATTATTATTATTATTATTATTATTATTATTGTTATTTCCGTTATTCTCTTTTGTAACATACAAACAACCACTCCTTAACCAAGCTTATTTGAAAAATGTGTTTTTAGGCAAAAACAAAGAAGTTTCACTTAATGTCCCTTGCTTTTTTTTCTTTTCTTTCTTTTTTTTTTTGCTCAAATATTTTATAACAAAAATAATTATTTTATAAATGCTAAATGCTTCACTTTAAAAACTAAATAAAGATTCACAATTTGAAAGGGTTTGTTTGTTTTTTTTAAATTTTCTTTTTTTTTTGTTGTGGGGTGGGGATCGGGATAGAACCCTTCAACAGTATTTCTTTCAGCTCTTAACATTCTGAGTTCACGTCTGGCTCAAGTGAAATTTGCCTTTTGATTTTTAGGGTTCATAGAATAAATGACAAGTGAAGTACTTGTGTAGCTACGGGGTGGGGGCTATGGGGTGCTCAGCCCCCCCCCCCCCCCCCCAGTTAGAATCTCAGCCCCTCCACCCCAGTTTTATCCACTTTTTAAAAAATCGCCACATTTCTCATAAGCAATATCTGAGGTCGCTAAAGATGCAATAAATTGAATTTCTTTTGATTTAGTAGTTTGTGATATGAAAATGTGGGTAAATTAGAGCTGGTGTTTGTTGTAGCTGTAATTTGGGAGAACATCGCTTTTTTTAAAAAGGGTGAAAGAAAAGATAATGCTCCATATCGTAAGGCAAAAATTTCATGTGTTTAGTATAAGCAAAGGAAGCTAAAATGAAATAATTACTATTCCATCATGCATTCGCCCTTGACTCATGCTCAGTTTGATAACAGCCTGAGCATCGATGTTTATCTGGGGACTTGGCCTCCAGATCTGTCAGACCCACAAATGCCGCTGTTAGGACCGGATTAACACCCATAGTAACCCCAACGACTAAAATGATTTTCTTGCCTGTATATAGGATCTTTTTACGTTTTCTTCCAACCACTTGAAGGTTTATTTTGCTCCAGTCCACTCAGCTGGCGAAAATGAGTTGTACTTGTAATTCAAAGAGGCCAGCCTTGTCATATTCTGTGTGAGGCTGAATCTCCCTGAGAACTACGTTAATGGTATGCATGTCTGTGGAGTACTCAGCCACTTGCGAGTTAATTTTATCCTCGTGTGGTAATGAAAAGTGAAAGTGACATCCAATATTTGCTGTAGTTGTCTTTGATTTAACGATGCGTTTATGTATCTATATATCAACTTTTCTTTCGATCTATGTATCTACTTTTCTTGCGATGTGATAGACATTTAACAAAACAAACGCCGTCACGATTCACTCTTTCTCTCTCTCTCTCTCTTTCTCTCACTTCCTCTCTGTCCTCCTCTCTCCCGCTTTGCCACTCACTTCTTTATCGATCTCGAAAGGATGAAAAGCAAAGTCGACCTCGGCGGAATTTGAACTCAGAACGTAGCGACGTGCTAAATATTTCGTCCGACGTGCAAACGATTCTATAAGCTCGCCACCAATAATAATAATAATAATAATTGCAATAACAATAATTTCGTTGTTTGCCAAATGGGCAAAGAATGAGAGCGGTTGAGAAAGGACCGTAGCATAAATATTTGGGAGAATGTGGAAGCAGACGAAATAAAACATGATGAAATGAAAGAAATGACTGGTAGAGTGAAAGCATTATTGCAGTCAAAGCTGAATGCAAAAAAAAAAATATTATTGAAGCAATAAATGCGAGAACAGAAGCCGTAATCAGATATGATTAGATTAAAAACAACATATATAGAATTTAACAGAAAAACTAGAATGCTGTTGTCATTGTATGGAGCCCACCATCCGAAAGCTGATATCAACCGGTTGTATTTGAAGAGAGAGCAGGGTGGAAGACGCTTAAATGTCGTGAAAGAGTGTGTACCAGGCACGTAGCTACGGAGGGGGGGGGGGCTATGGGGTGCCCAACACCCCCAGTTATAATCTCAGCCCCTCCACCCCAGTTTTATCCACTTTAAAAAAATCGCCACATTTCTCATAAGCAATATCTGAGGTCGCTAAAGATGCAATAAATTGAATTTCTTTTGATTTAGTAGTTAGTGATATGAAAATGTGAGTAAATTAGAGCTGGTGTTTGTTGTAGCTGTAATTTGGGCGAACATCGCCTCCAGTGTTTAACTGGTACTTAATTTATCGACCCCGAAAGGATGAAAAGCAAAGTCGACCCCGAAAGGATGAAAGGCAAAGTCGACCCCGAAAGGATGAAAGGCAAAGTCGACCCCGAAAGGATGAAAGGCAAAGTCGACCCCGGCGGAATTTGAACTTAGAACGTGGCGACGGCCCAAAGCACTGCTAAGCATTTCGTCCAGCATGCTAACCATTCTGCCAGCTCGCCGCCTAAATAATAATAATAATAATAATAATAAAAGTAATAATAATAATAATAATAATAATAATAATAATAATAATAATAATAATAATAATGGTTTTTAGGCATTCCCTAGTACAACACTAAGTACAAAACCAAATATATGGAACCCTAGGCATAACACCAACACGAACTTCCAACTTGTTGTCTTTCGAGGTCTCTGGGTGAGGCTTGGAGCCAACTTGTACAAATGTAAAGCAAAAGTCAAACATAGAATACTAATAATAACCTCGTGATTTATAACATTTAACCTGCAACCTATAAATAAATATGGTTTTACTTAATCTTTCTAATGTTGACGTCGTTCGTGAGCTTCGAGAAATTCTAACGAATGCTTTAATGCCGTCGGGAGAAGTTTCTGACATCTCATATTCTTCGTTGAAACCCATTCCCTTCTTTCCCTCCTTACTTTCTGTCTTTCGTTTCGTTTCTTTCTTTCTTTCTTTAAAATAATTCTTTCTCAATTCTGGCACAAGGTCAGCACAGTTTTTTTGAAGGGCGGGAGAAATTGTTTATATCGATATCAGTGTTCAACTAGTCTTTGCTTTGTTGATCCCGAAAGGATAAAAAGGCGTAGTTACCCTTGGCCGCATTTGAACTCCGAACGTAATGAGACGGAGAAAAGTGCCGCTAAGCATTCGGCCTGACGCGCTATCGATTCTACCAGCTCGCCGCGTTTGTAATAATAATAATAATAATAGTAGTAGCAAGAGCACTCAGAGAACGCAAACTTCCGCCAAGGCAACACCAACGTCCTCTCAACGATTAGCCAGAAATGATTTTTAAAAGGAGAATATCTGAAATAAACTCGACTGATCTCACAAACGAGAATACTAAAAATGAACCCAACAGCTCTCAATAATTAAGTAAAAGAAAAAAACCGGAAAAATAATCCAGAATCCTTGTCCGGTACCGGATCGATCCCAAAATCTATTCAGTTCGTGTCAGTTACGAGGCCAAACATCCCTGAAAGTTTCATCCGAATCCTTCCAGCGGTTTTTGAGATATCTTGTCCGCTAAGACTGAAGTAGTAATAATAATAATAATAATAATAATAATAATAATAATAATACTAATAATGATTTAAGGCGGTGAGCTGGCAGAACCGTTAGCACACCGGGCGAAATGCTTAGCTGTATTTCATCTGTCTTTACTTTCTGAGTTCAAATTCCGCCGTGGCCGACTTTGTCTTTCATCCTTTCGAGGTTCAATAAATTAAGTAACAGTTGTGCTCTGTCCGATTGGCTGAGGGCTGTGAGCGCTTGAAGACATTTCACTTTCCAAATACTTCCCCTCGGTCTCTGTTTTACCCGGGACTGCAACTCCGTTAAAGAAACTAGCCGCGGAAATACGTGTCTGCTCACCGTCAAGGAAACACTGGAGATGTGGCCTCAGCGAATGTCTGCGCATCATCAACCACGGGGCATGCCCAAACCACCCCTACGCAGCGGGTGCTGACAGCAGATAGACTGCCTGACCATCAGGACACGTCGCTTCCATAAGAAGCGGAAGAATATATGCTGCAGCGAAATCAGACAGTGCCCAGGACAAGGCCCGACGGTCAAGCGACAGTAGACGACGGACGCGATATACGGCGTTAGCCACCTCTGCCCGGGGTATCTGTATCGCAGGGGGCGCCCCACTCCTCTTCATTCCCATCCGGCCCTGCAGTCGCATGCTCGGAGTAGGATCACGCACATGGGCCAAGGGCCAACCTCGTCACGCATATTCACCCACCTTTTATCAAAAATAGTCGGGGTGGCGAAAGGCGCGGGGGCGGGGCGCAGTACTTCCCCCCACTCTCCAACCTCACTTTTCTTTCCCAAGTGGAACTTGAAAAAAAACAAATGTCGATGAAGGCTTGACTGAGTAAAGGCTAAGTGTCCCGTCTTCAGCCTTGTTTCTTTCTTTCTTTCTTTCTTTCTTTCTTTCTTTCTTTCTTTCTTTCTTTCTTTCTTTCTTTCATTCTTTCTTTCTCTCTTTCTTTCTTCCTTCCTTTCTTTCTCTTCAGTCATGTCCATGAAACAACCTCTTTCGCCATAGCCGTCAGAGAGGAAAAGTGCATTGCCCTTCTCGACAATGATGACGATGATGATGATGATGATGATGGTGATTATGATGATGATGATGATGATGATGATGATGATGATGATGATAAAAAAATGTAATTTTCTTTTGTTCTTAATGACGTAATATAACCAAACTGTGCTAATAACGTGTGTATATAGGCCACGGTGAGTGTGTTTAAACAGCTATAAAACCATTGTAAATCACTCCAGCGGCCATGAGCACTGCAGAGAATCTGTTTATAAACTGAAGCGAAGGTTTTCTTTCCCTTCCTGTGCAAAGCGAATTATGTTAGCGGCAGGCATATTCTTTATCGTGGCCTTAATTTTGGTTACTGCAGGTCAGTAAAGCATATATGCATATTTTAATCTCTGTATATGTGTGCGTGTGCGTGTATGTGTGTATGTGTGTGTGTGTTGTGTGTGTGTGTGTGTGTGGTGTGTGTGTACCTACTTATGCAATCTGTATTTTCATGCAATTTTCTGCTGTACATTTGGTGCATCTCTGTATTCCTGAGATATGTGCACTGTTGTGTTCTTGGGGGTTCTTTCATAGGGATTTAAGAAATACAGACACCCGTTGTTAATGTACTACACCCAGAGCTACCTTAGCAGCTTTATAGGTCACCATCCACCCCGGGCAACTCAGTGTTCTGGGCCCTGTAACAGTTATTTAGTGACAGCAAACCACATCGTATACAGTTGGAAATTGAGCCCCTAATCCCATGAGACCCCGAGTAATATCAGTGTACTCAGCCCTCTAACATTCATTTATTGACAGCGAGCAACATCATAGATAGTTCAGAATTGAGGCCATAGACCAGGGAAGCCCTCGGGAAACTCAATGCGCTGAGCCCTAAAGTATTTATTTGACATCAAACCACATCATATACAGATTAAAATTGGGTCCTTAGGCTCACGAGGCCCCAAGGCAAATCAATGCGCTGAGCTCTAATGTGTTTATTTATTTCAGAGCAAAACACAGTATATATAGATCGATAATGGCCCGCTGGACCCGTGAGGGCCCCCGGGCAAATCAATGCGCTGAACCTTATAGTATTTATTTATTGACAGCAAACCACAGCATACATAGATCAGAATTGGGTCTTCAGACCTGTGAGGCCCCTGGGTATCTGCCCAATGTGCTCTAAGGAGGCACGGACTGTACCAGTTCGTTTTGTTATAAATTCCAGTTTTTTTTATTTCTTGTTATATTGATTTCCAATTGTGACACAAGACCAGCAATTTCGGCGGGGTGGAGGAGGGCGTGAGTCGATTACATCGACCGCAGTGATCAACCGGTTCTTACTTTATCGATCCCGAAAAGATTAAAGGCAAAGTCGGCCTCGGCAGAATTTGAACTCAGAACCTGAGCATAGAGTGTGTGTTCTGTGTGAAGATTGTCGCACCTGAGTTATTCTAGTGAATGGATAGAGTCTTACGGAAAACGTGAACAGTTCCCTAGCAGAGCTTTTTTGAAAGGATGGGGCAGTGCGTGTAGTATGGGGACTCCCCCCTTATAGCTTCTATACTTTTTTCTCCCCGTGTCTTGTTAATCATACCTAGCGTTCTAATTACTTGTATTATTGTTGTTACTGTTGCTGTTGTTCTTCTTCTTCTTTTTCATCTTCTTCTTCTTATCATCATCATCATCATCACCATCATTATTATTATTATTATTATAATAATAATAATAATAATAATAATAATAATAATAATAATAATAATAATGATGATGATGATGATGACAATAATAATAATTCGTTTATTGGCCACAAGGGCTTAAATAAAATTACATTAAAACACATACAACAACATAAAAGACAAAAAAAAACAGGACGATACAATGGGATTTACAACGTGTAAGCAATATAATAACGATTAAAATTAAGCAATTTAAAACTCCTAATAGGAGAGGCGCATTTTATCATCATCATTATTATTATTATTATTATTATTATTATTATTATTATTATTATTATTATTACATGTTTGACTTTTGCTTTTTATATGTACAAGTTGACACCAAGTCTCACCCAAAGACCTCAAGAGACAAGTTAGAAATTCATGCTGGTGTTATGCCTAGGGTGTCATATATTTGGCTTTTGGTTTTGCACAAAGTGTTGTTCTCGAGAATGTTTAAGAAAACATAAGTAAATTATAAGTTTGTTTTTAAATTTGAGATTACATAGACAGTATTTAACGTAAGATATGGGCAGTTCCCATGAGCAGCATTTTTTAAATTTCATTCATTTATGGATTTCCTGGTACCTGAGCTAGGTAAGAAGCAACCCCTTTTGCTATCATTCCTAGAACACCTATGACAACAGGTATCGTTTTAGTCTTGGGTTCCACATTTTGCCAATTTCTATTTCAAGATCTTTATACTCGCCCAGTTTTTGGTAAGTCTTGACAGATACATTTATGTCGATTGGGACAGTCATATCAATGACGAGGCATAGTTTTTGTCTGAAGTCCTTCAATATAATGTCTGGCCTATTCGCATCTATCTTTCTGTCAGTTTGAATGAAGTTCCAGAGGAGTGAGATGCGATCATTTTCAAGCACTGGAGGTGGTTTGTGTTCCCACGAGTTTTTATCATGGGACAGGTCCAAATTTTTGCAAATTTCCCAGTGAATATACTGTGCTACTTTATTATGCCTGTTGAGATACTCTGCGTGCGCAAGAGGTCGGCACATGGAGACAACATGATCAATGGTTTCATTTTGTTGTTGACTTACACGACATGTTGGTCTACTGCCGTTCTTTAATATGTTCGCCTGGTAGCTCCTTGTAAGTAGGTATTGATCTTGGGCTGCTATGATAAACCGTTCGGTCTCTGATTTTAATATTATTATTATTATTATTATTATTATTATTATTATTATTATTATTATTATTATTATTATTATTATTATATATTTGACTTTTGCTTTACATTTGCACAAGCTGGCTCCAAGTCTCACCCAGAGACCTCAAGAGACAAGTTGGAAGTTCGTGTTGGTGTTATGACTAGGGTGCCATATATTTGGTTTTGTACTCAGTGTTGTACTAGTGAATGTCTAAAAAACCATACGAAAATTAT
>NC_043021.1:1691875-1694522 GCF_006345805.1 Octopus sinensis
TTAAGCTAAAGAAAGTCACACGAAATATTAACAATGTACAGTAACTTCTTGAAATGAACATCTCTATATATATAAACGGCAAAATGTCTGTGTGTGTGTCCTTTATACAAATCAACAATTTTTCAGTTAGAGGGCTCGCACTTTCTATGGTCATTCAAAACCGTCCAAGTGTGCTCGTGCACATCTTTACATTTCCCCAGTCACCCCGCAAAGCCATTAAAAAATCAATAGAGCTTAGGTGTTTTTGCTCAATAAACACTCACAGTGCCCGGTCTGGGAATCGAAACCGCGTTCTTACGACCGCGAGTCCGCTGCCCTAACCACTGGGCTATTGCGCCTCCACTGTTGTTGTTGCTGCTGTTGCTGTTATTGTTGTAATTTTGCTCAGTGTCGAACCGGATGTTGAGCAAGCCGTTGTTCAGAGACGTTCCCGTTGTGATCATCCTGTGGTTGGTTGTTGCCGGCTGTTCAGGCGATAGGTATTTCCTGGTGGACTCAGGTTCAAATCACTTCAGTCGAGGAATGTTCTCTCAAAGCCAATATTGAGTCAACAAAAGATTTGTTACACACACACACACACACACACACACACACACACACACACGCATGCGAACATATATGCAAACGTACACATACATGCGCACACACACACACATAGATACATACACACATGCGAACTGATGTGCAAACATACATACACACACATTCACAAACACACTCATACACACACACAGACATACGCACACACACATACATACATACATACACATGCGAACATACACACGTACACAACACACACACACACACACACATACATACATACATACATACTACATACATACATACATACATACACACACATACATACACACACACTCATACGAACATATGTGCAAACATATACACGCTCACACACACACACACACACACTTATACACGTGGCCTCACATATATGGTGGGGGAGAGAAAGTGAGGAGCGGTCAGTTTTGAGGACAAATTAACATTCGCAGTTTATACGAGTACAAAAAAAATAATAATCGCACACAATCACGCATACACGTATACACATATACACACACATACACGCATACACGTATACACATATACACACATGTACGCAAAACCATGTAGGATCATTTTTATTACTCACTTGTGTTTTAGACATTATTTGTGTATGTATGTGTGTGTATGTGTGTGTTGTAAGCCTATGTATATATTCTTACATGTGGAGGCGCAATGGCACAGTGGTTAGGACAGAGGACTCGCAGTCGCGGGATCGCGATTTCGATTCCCAGATCGGGCATTGTGAGTGTTTATTGAGCGAAGTTCATATTTCTTTACTGCCCACAAGGGGCTACACACACAGGGGAAAAACAAGGACAGACAAACGGATTAAGTACTTAATTTATCAACCCCAAAAGGATGACGGCGGAATTTGAACTCAGAACGTAAAGACAGAAGAAATGTCGCTAAGCATTTCGCCCGGTATGCTAATGATTCTGCCAGCTCGCCACCTTCTGTTCTAAACACCTAAAGTTCTACGAGGCTCCGGCAGGGGCTGGTGGTGAACCCTGCTGTACTCTTTCACCACTACTTTCTCTCACTCTTCCTTCCTGTTTCTGTTGTACCTGTATTTCAAAGGGCCAGCCTTGTCACACTCTGTGTCATGCTGAATCTTCCAGAGAACTACGTTAAGGGTACACGTGTCTGTGGAGTACTCAGCCATTTGAACGTTGGTATCATCAGGCTGTAGCCGGTTTAATAAAATAGGAAAGTTTACATGAGTATTCAAAACGTATATAGTACAAATTTACAGGAAACAGGTGAAGGAACAACAAGCTGGTGTATTAGTTTAACGTTCGGGGGAAATGGAAATGTCATTTACGTTTCGAGCCTACACTCTTCGGCAGAAAGAATTATGAGGAATATATAACAACCCACAACAGCACTGCATTAGTCACACAGTTTAACTTTTAGGGATTATATTTTTACTCTCAGACAAAAGCTATGGAATATCGTAATCTTACGTTTGCAAACCAAAACCTAACCAAACTGACAAACATTTTGGCAATAGTGATCTGCAGACAGTAAACTAGAGAACAATTACAACAATTATAATAATTACACTTAACCCGTGACTTTTCCACCGTTTTTTTTCTTTTTTTTTTCTTTTTTACGCAAATATCTCTTCAGACATCAAAGCCATTTGGCTGATCTTTAAGGATCACATTACTAATTTACGCTGAACCATTCTTTCTATACACAACGCGCGAAGATAATTACAAGTTGGATCCCAAGAGAAAAAAGTAGCGTTTACCGTATTTTTTGGCATACAAGCTGACTAATACACGGGATAAATATGGAGCGAAAACATTCAAACAGCGTCGCTATCTTTTCAAATTCTACAACATTTCACATGGAATTTTTCGTCTTCCAAAGTTGTCTTCGTCTATGAGTAGACCTACCTTTTTTTCACAACCATCGGAGGTTCGTGAGATGGTTATAATCTGTGAACAGTTTTGAATTGGAACCAGAAAGAGAAGTTTGAACACGTAATGCATATGGGCACACTGAATTCGTAAAACGGAAGAGAAGAATAGAAACGCAATGCGCATGTCAAAATAAAATGGAAGAGCAGAATACAAAC
>NC_043021.1:1694622-1724622 GCF_006345805.1 Octopus sinensis
CTGTTTTTGAGGAGTGGTGGGACGGTCTGTAATAACATCTTTTAATGTGAGAGTGTGTGTGTTGTGTGTGGTGTAATACACAGACATATATAGAGGGATATATATATATATAATATTATATATATAAGTACTTAGGACATGTGTTGGGCATAGTATTGCAACCAGGATTATATATATATATATATATATATATATATATATATATATAATATATATTATAATATTATATTATATATAATATATATATATATACTATATATATATACATATATATATATATATATATATATATATCTATATATATAGATACACACATATATATATGTTCATATGTATATACATATACATATGTAATAATATATATATAAGATATTATATATATATATATATATATATCCTGGTGGCAATACTACGCCCAACACATGTCCTGAGTACTTTCGACCGGCTTTAAACTGTGCACCCCGCCTTCTCCGAATTATTGTCTGCGACTTCCTTTCGCCGTCAGCTGCGCCCTTCATCCCTCCGCCTCACACCAGTTGCCAAAAAACAGAAACGCAGTCAAAAATAATTATGGTTAACTTCAAGAAACACTGGCGCAGGCGTGGTTGCGTGCTTAAGAAGTTTGCTTCCCAACCGTGAGATCTTGGGTTCAGTCCCATTGCACAGCACCATAGGCGAGTGTCTTCTATTATAGTTCCGGGTTCTTGCGAAAAGATTTTATATGAAGGAAACTGAAAGAAGCCTGTGGTGTATGTTTGTGTTTTTGTGTTTGTCCACCACCACCGTTTGACAACTGCTGTTGGTTTGTTTTCGTTCCCCGTATCTTAGCGGCTTGGCAAAAGGAGATCCGATAGAATAAGTACCAGGCTTTGTAAAATAACGATGAGTTCTGGAGTTCGACTAAAGCCCTTCAAGATAGTGTCCCCCCCCCCCAAAAAAAAAACCGCCACAGTCCAATGACTGAAACGAATAAACGATTAAAGATTGAAGATAAACAAAACACATCAGAACGTGTCAATCAAAAGGTGAAATATGAAACGTTACGTTTCGGATCGGTCGTAACACCACGTGACCAGCTCCTCTCCCCTACCCAGTCTTCCTGCAGACCCACCACCCCTATTTCTCTGTTCCAAAGTAAACCCCACTTCCTCTCTGTATCCCCAGCTCTTCCTGTTTTCAGTTGGATTAAGATATTTTAGATATCTAAGTTGTTCAGAATTTGCTTGGTGACACAGATTTCAGATCCCCTTCAGGCGATCACCTATTTTTGTGTTATTTGTGTGAAGCCCCGGCCCCCAGCCTGAATATCATGTACTTTGGCTGACTAACACAGCTTACCCTCATTCACCAGGGCCTCGTAGTCACGTTTACTCTCTCTACGCAACACGACCCCATTACCACGCTATATAGGACACCTGCTACGACTTACGTACGAAACCCCTTACAACATGTCCTGGCTCATATAGTTTTTTTTTCTATCATAAGCACAAAGCCTGGAGTAATTGTGGTGGGGGAGGATGTTAATCGATTACATCAACCCCAATATTAAATTCGGCGGAATTTGAACTCAGAACATAAAGACGGACGAAATGCCGCTAAGCATTTTGTCCGGCGTGCTAACAATTCTGCCAGCTCTTTACATAGAAACGTGTAGACAATAAAAGAGCAATTTGCAAAAAAATTATTATTATTATTTTTGGAAAATTAATAATAATAACAACAACAACAACAATAACAATAATAATAATAATAATAATAATAATAATAATATAATAATAACAATAACAATAATAATAATAATGATGATGATGATGATAATAATAATAATAATAATAATAATAATAATAACAATAACAATAATAATAATAATGATGATGGTGATGATGATAGTAATAATAATAATAATAATAATAATAATAATAATAATAATAATAATAACAATAACAATAATAATAATGATAATAATAATAATAATAACAATAATAATAATAGCAAGAACACTCAGAGAACGCAAACCTCTGCCAAGGCAATACAAACGTCCTCTCAACGATTAGCCAGAGACGATTTTTAAAATGAGAATATCTGAAATAAACTCGACTGCTCTCACAAACGAGAATGCTAAAAATGAACCCAACTGCACTCAAAAATTAAGTAAAAGAAAAAGCGGAAAAATAATCCAGAATCGTTGTCCGGTACCGGATTGATTCCCCCAAATCTAATCAGTTCGTACCAGTCACGAGGCCAAATATCTCTGAAAGTTTCATCCGAATCCATCCAGCGGTTCTTGAGATATCTTGTCTAAGGACAAACAAACAAAATGGGTTCTGGTCTGGTTGTTACCATCATGAATGTATCATGGGCAAGTCATTGTTCCTGCGCCAATTTCTCTCCAAGCTGTTAGCCACAACCATAGGCCTTAACCTGAGACACGCCTTGGCCCGCGAACACAAGGCTGTTGATCTTTCGGGGTCGTTGATCTTTCGGGGTCGTTGATCTTTCGTTGTGAGTGACTTAACTCTCCAGTTCGTCGCCTTTCTCCGCCTTTAATAATGACTTCTTTAATAACCCTTTCTAATATAGGCACAAAGCCTGCAATTTAGGGAAGCGAGTAAGTCGATTACATCGACCCCCAATTTTTCACTGTTACTTATTTTATCGACCCCCGAAAGGATAAAAGGCAAAGTCGAGCTCAGCGGTATTTGAACTCAGAACGTAAAAACAGACGAAATACCTATTTCTTTATTACCCACAAGGGGCTAAACACAGAGGGGACAAACAAGGACAGACATAGGTATTAAGTCGATTACATCGACCCCAGTGCGTTACTGGTACTTAATTTATCGACCCCGAAAGGATGAAAGGCAAAGTTGACCTCAGCGGCATTTGAACTCAGAACGTAAAAACAGACGAAATACCTATTTTTTTATTACCCACAAGGGGCTAAACACAGAGGGGACAAACAAGGACAGACATAGGTATTAAGTCGATTACATCGACCCCAGTGCGTTACTGGTACTTAATTTATCGACCCCCGAAAGGATAAAAGGCAAAGTCGACCTCAGCGGTATTTGAACTCAGAACGTAAAGACGGACGAAATACTGTTGAGCATTTTGTCCGGCGTGCTAACGTTTCTTGCCAGCTCACCGCTGCCTTTAAATAATGGTATTAATAAAAGACGGGATGATCACGTTTGGAATGCTTTTGATCAAAAAGTCTGCTTGATCAAAAATAACCTTTGTACTAAACAACGACTTGCGTTGACGACGCCATTGTAATTCACATGACATGATCTGACCGTGCCCACCCCCACCTCCATTGTCTACCCCCTTCTCTTCCTCCATATCTCCCACCTTCCCTCTCACTCACCACTTACTCTGACAGTGACACAATCGCCACGACGTCTCCACATGACATGTGTGTGCGTGTGCGCGCGCACTCGTGTGTATGTATGTTTGTAAGTAGGTATATATATATATATATATATAAATATATATATGTATGTATATAGACAGATATATAGGTAGGTACATAGATAGATAGATAGATAGATAGATAGATAGATAGATAGATAGATAGATAGATAGATAGATAGATAGATAGATAGATAGACAGACAGATAGGCAGATAGACAGACGTATGCATGTACACAGACTTTCCGCTCTACACCCCATAGAATCCGTGTGAACATAATGGAAGCCGTGATAGCACAATCCTAGACCAGACCCGACTGTCACAAGAGAAGGCGGAAGAGTGGGGACGTCAGCGCTGGCACTCGTCTTGCTAAAAATAGCAGCCAAATTTCCTTCAACTGCCATCATCATCATCATCATCATTTAACGTCCGTTTTCTATGGTGGCATGAGTTAGACAGTTCGAACGGATCCGTCGATCCACAGGGCTGCATCAAGTTCCTATGTTCTGCTTTTGCATGGGTTTCTACGACTGGATGCCTTTCCTATCGCCAACCATTTTACAGACTAAATTGGGGCCCCTTTTTTCATGTGGCACCAGCACTGGTGGGGCTGCCAAGTATCCTGCAAGACAGGAAAGGACAAGAAAGATGTATTCCAGTTGTGTAGACACAATTCTCATTCTACATGTTTCAGTAATTGGACTGCGGCCATACTGGAGCATCGCTTTGAAAGGTTTTAGTCGTACAAATCTAGATCCGACTTTATTTTAAATCTTGTACTTACTCCATCGGGCTGTTTCGCTTAACCGCTATGTTACAAGGGACATGAACAAACCAACATCGGTTGTTAAGTGATGCTGGGGACAAATACAAACATAAGGACTTTCCCCCTCTCTTTCTCTCTCTCCCCCTCCCTTTCTTTCTTTCCCTCTCTCTTTCTCTCTCTCCCCCTCTCTTTCTCTTTCTCCCCCTCTCTTTCTCTCTCCCACTTTCTTTCTCTCTCCCCCTCTCTCTTTCTCTCTCTCCCTCTCTCCTTCTCTCCTTCTCTCTCCCTCTCTTTTACACACACACACATGCATGCGACACGCTTCCACACAGTTTCCTAGAGTAGAATAGATTATTATTTCAAATTTTTGACACAGAATACAATATGCTTAGAAATAATGTGCTTAGATCGCTCTGAGTCTGTCTTTAGCACCGCCAATGCCTTGGAGAAGGAATTTACATCCAAAATTGAGCCTTATTTGTTGCATTCGGTTCCAAAGTCGGAGTTGAAGGCGAGTAGGAAAAGAGAAGAATCTACCATCATTGTACCACGACCCATCCTTCCAGATTCTTTCACAAGACAATCGGATATGAGATATTAAGAAGTGCAAACTCTTAACGTAGAAGTAACATGTACTGTTCCACTTTTGTCTGTGTGTGTGTGTGAGAGAGAGAGAGAGGTTGGGGTGGGGGTTGTAGAGCATGTGGTGGCGGTACTTATGGTGGTGGTGGTCGTGGTGGAGGTGGTGGAGGTGTCGTAAGGGGAGACGCATTGATGGAAGTAAAGGAGAAACGGAAAATCGAGCTAAGCACCATTGTTGCGTAAATACTTCGTCTACGACTTTCAACCCCACCTATTTCTTTCTGTCTATCTACCTCTCTCTCTCTCTCTCTCTCTATAATATATATATATATATATATATATATATATATGATTATATATACATATAAGTATATATATATATATATATATATATATTATATATATATATATATATATATATATATATATATTATATATATATAATATCTATATTATAATAAATATTAGGGAATATATCCAAATTTACAGGGAAAAAAAATCAGATTTAGGATTAAATCCAATTTATAGTAAAATATTATAAAATATTATTTGAGACAAAACCACTATTTTGCAAAACAAACAAGGAAAGACTTAATCAATACATAAAATTTAATAAATAGTCAAAAAAAACCGCCACTACAATCGTTTCTTGTCTTATCGACAATCTTCAGGTGGACTTCCAATCTAAAAAATCAAAATTTTAAAATATAAAAATAATACTTTTAAATAATTAAAGTATAAATGAAAAAATATAAGTATATAATCCATATATAACCTATATATAATCCATATCGAAAATATAGACTAATTACCACGAATCCCTAAAAAACCATGATAAAACAAAACTCTTAAAAACATATAACGATAAAATCTCCCTTTGCTAAACTCTATAACAAACCTATAAAGTAAAACCCCTAACCTAAACATTCACACACAAATACACACACGTAAACCACAGACTCACGACTTATACACATACCTATACTAACTTATAAACCTCAATATACACCAAAACCCACTCCCTCCCACACAGACAAATGAACACATACATCCCAAAACCTAAATAACAAACCCATATACACATTCACACACAAAAACACACACTCACACGCAAAACACTCACACACAAAAGATACATATACTCCCTCACATATACGCCTATACATACTCACTAAATTCGACATTACAACAATACTTACACACCCACAAAAAAACATTATATACATTTATGAGCTTTAACTCACCTAGCATCTCTAACAAACAACTTGCAGTAACCAATCCCATTCTCTATGCCTACCTCACTACTACACTATTCCATTCACATTCCAAGCAACGCTAGTCCACCACCCGGTTATTCACGTGGCAAAACGAACACCACTCAAAAATTATGAATGAAAACAATGTAACAAAATAAAAACACCTAAAATAGACAAAATACCACGAATTACCTAAAAAAACCATGATAAACCAAAACTCAAAAAGCATATAACGATAAAATCTCCTTTGCTAAACCCTATAACAAACTTATATAGCAATCCCCCTAACCTAAACATTCACACACAAAAAACCCACACGTAAACACAGACCCAAGACTTATACACAACCTATACTAACTTATAAACCTCAATATACACCAAAAACAACCCTCCCCACACAGACAAAATAACACATACATCCCAAAACCTAAATAACACACCCAAATACACATTCACACACAAACACATATATGTATGTATATCTATATGTGGCTGTGTGGTAAGAAACTTGCTTCCCAACCACATGGTTCCGGGTTCAGTCCCACTGCATGCCACCTTGGGCAAGTGTCTTCTTCTATATATATATATATATATATATATATATATATACGACAACCTATGTTGGTGAGTTTACGTCCCCGTGACATAGCTGCTGACTGACAGGGTTTAAAACACAAGTGACAGATGTTGTTCAACTTGTTTCTATATGTTTGCCCTTTGTAATCTGATTCTGAAGGGATGTTTTTTGTGAACTAGCATATGTATTCTATTGTCGTAAGAGGCGGTTGGTGTCCAAGACCATTACTTGTCTGGGCATTACGATTTTCATGTGACTTCATATGGTTCACGTATCCTGCTTTTGGCAACAGAACACGGTCACTGATAATACGTATCCAATGTCCACTGTTGATTACAATCCCAATTGTTCTTTTGCGACAGGATATTTTAAGTTCAGAGTGCTGAATCATACACGCGTACAAACATACATACATACATACATACATACATACATACATACATACATACATACATACATACATATATATATTTGTATGTATTAATCGATCTATCGAATGTTTTTCGTTATACTTTCAATCAATTACCGTATTTTCTGACAAACGAACAGACGTATCGAGGTTTTCGGACCAAAATTTTCAACCAATAGAAAAATGATGATCGCCATCATCACCATCATCGACATCATCGCCATCATCATCATCATCATCATCATCATCATCATCATCATCGTCGACGTTGCCGTCGTCACCATCACCATCATCAAGATCGTGATTCTCCTCTCCTCCTCCTCCACTTCATCATCATCATCATCATCATCATCATCATCATCCCTATCCGCCAAGACAATTTTGGAGGACCAAAACTTCCATGCGAAAGGCAATGATGATGTTTGAGTGTTTACGATATACACTACGTCGACTTTTGTGGCAGAAAATACAGTAAAAAAGAAGTGAACTATAACCAGTTTGTGCGATTTCGTTTCGCGCAATGATCCACCCAATATACAACAAACAACACGTGCTTATTGCATCTGTCTTTATGTGTCATGCAGTCAGCAATCGTGAAACTCTATGCCAAGGTCTGAGGACTTACTTTTTTATTTCATTTTTTTCTTGTTTCAGTCATTAGTCAACCGCCATACTGGGGCACCGCCTTGAAGTATTTCTGTCGAAGTAATCGACTCCGGTTCTTATTTTCTGTTTTTTAAGCTTGATACTTATTCCATTAGACTCTTTTGTCAAGCCGCTAAGTTACAGGGACGTAAGCACACCGACACCGGTTTTCATATTTTCTTGGGAAAGGGACAGCGATGCTTTCTCGTTGTTGCCTTCTGCCGGTTTGTTTACAATTAACTCTGCTAGTCTTTGGCTCTGAGGAGCTTACCATAGAGGCCCAACCCTTAGGCAGAGGGGACTGGTCTGGTTCCTGTGACATTAGGGTTTGCCTGCGCACCAATGTGTCTGTATGACCCATGTCTCCTCTGAGTCCTGTATGTAGGTGGCAAGCTGGCAGAATCGTTAGCACGCCGGGCGAAATGCTTTGTGGTATTTCGTCCGCCGCTGCGTTCTGAGTTCGACTTTGCCTTTCATCCTTTCGCGGTCGATTAAATAAGTACCAGTTACGCACTGAGGTCGATATAATCGACTTAAACCCATTTGTCTGCCCTTGTTTGTCCCCTCTGTGTTTAGCCCCTTGTGGGCAGTAAAGAAATAGGTATGTCTCATCAACAAGAAGCTATCTTCTGCTGTTTGATCCGTAATTGGAACTTTTAGCAGATACTGCCACCTCGAGCAGGGGCGGGCCTGAGACTATACAGGTCACGAAGGGGTTACCCCGTACCCAACAAAATTACGGAACTTCCAGCTTAGAATCTCACCACCGGATGTAGTTTAATGCATTGCCCAGTCCAGTTGGTGCGCGCGCATGTGTATGTGTATGTGTGTGTGTGCATGAATGGCCTTCTCTCTCGTTCTCACACTCTCACTCTTTCGTCCTTTCTCTCTCTCTCTCACGCTTTCTTTCTTCCTCTTACCCTGTCTCTCTAACCTCCTCTCTTCTCTCCCTCTCCCTCTTTCCTCTTCCTCTCCCTCTCATTCTCCCTCTGTTGCCCTCTCTTTCCCCTCTATCGCACACTCTCTCTCTCCCTTCATCCTTCCATCTTTCTTTTTCTCTTCCTCTTTCTCCCACTCTTTCTCTGTCTTCCTCCTTCTCATCCCCCTCTCTCTCTTTGTCATCGATCTCCCACTTTAACCTTTTTACTGCTGCTGCTGCTGTTGACAGTAAACGTTTAGCCGTGTTTCAAACCTGACTTTGACAATTCCTCTTTGAAACGGTCGGTTATTCTCGTAATGACCACCACCACCACCGCCGCCGCAGAGACAACACTAAACTAATTGGCGGCAAGTGAAAGTGTGTGTGTGTGAGTATATATATATATATCTTGCATTCAGGTGGTGCTATTAAGTTAGACATGGCCTTTGGTCGAAACATATCTAAGTTTATATATATATATACATACATACATATATATATATGTATGTATGTATGTATGTATGTATGTATGTATGTATGTATGTATTATATATATAGATAGATAGATAGATAGATAGATAGATAGATAGATAGATGGATAGATAGATACATATATATATATATATATATATATATATATAGATAGATAGATAGATACATACATACATACATACATACATACATACATACATACATACATATATATACACACACACTTCTTTATGTGTGTGCCTGTGTGTGTGTGTATGTGCGTCTTTGTTTTAAGGCGTCATTGTGGACACAGGAATGGGGGGGGTGATGTGTGAGAGCATGTGCGAAAACATAAACCAATTGTTGGGGGGTGGGGCTTCTGTGTGAGTGTATACGTACAAACACACACACACACACACACACACACACACACAATCCCCATATTAATCCCCCGCCTCTCCCCACCCCCACCCCACCACCAAAACAAGCCAATTTTCACCTGTCCAACATCTTGGCACCTGTGTAATAATGTGCTGACATTCCAGACACTTGTGAGAGAGTCGGGGTGGGCCAGGGAAGAGCGACAGGCTTTGAAAGTTCGTCCTGCTGCCGATCTTGCATTGTCGTTGCTGCTACTGCTGCTGTTTTTTCTACCGAGGCCTATTGTTGTTGCTGATGTTCTTGTGTCTGTTGCAATGGTCCTTGTAGACTTCTTGGTGGTGGTGCTGGTGGTAGCAGCAGCAGCAGCAGCAGTAGTAGTAGTAGTAGTAGTAGTAGTAGTAGTAAGGTTGTAGCGGTGGTAGTAGTAGTAGTAGTAGTAGTAGTAGTAGTAGTACGGTAGTAGCGGTGGTAGTAGTAGTAGTAGTAGTAGTAGTAGTAGTAGTGGTGGTGGTGGTGGTGGTGGTGGTGGTAGTAGTAGCAATAGTAAGGTAGTGGTGTTGGTGGTGGTGGCGGTGGTGGTGGTGATAGTAGTAGTAGTAGTAAGGTAGTAGCGGTGGTGGTGGTGTTGGTGGTGGTGGCGGTGGTGGTGGTGATAGTAGTAGTAGTAGTAAGGTAGTAGCGGTGGTGGTGGTGTTGGTGGTGGTGGCGTTAATTGTTCATGTTAACAGACAGTAATATCAACACGACTGCAATTAAAAAAGAAACGCCCTCCCTTCCCCATCCCTTACAGCAACAACAACCAGCCCCCCACCCCCACACCACCCAGTGGAGCCTTGTACATGGTCACTCGGCCTGTTAGAAATAGTAGTCAAGTCTCCATTTAAATCACACTCCACTGTAAAGAAGTCATACAACGAGAGACATTCCTGTCACGACCATCGCGTCTTCTTTCTTAAGGCTATCTACAGGCTACATTCGTGGCACTCCGTCGGTTGCGACGACGAGGGTTCCAGCTGATCCGATCAATCGAACAGCCTGCTCGTGAAATTAACGTGCAAGTGGCTGAGTATTCCACAGACACGTGTACCCTTAACGTAGTTCTCGAAGAGATTCAGCATGACACAGAATGTGACACGGCTGGCCCCTTTGAAATACAGGTACAACACAAACAAGAAGAAAGAGTGAGAGAAAGTTGTGGTGAAAGAGGACAGCAGGGTTCGCCACCCCCACGCCCTGCCAGAGCCTCGTGGAGCTTTAGATGTTTTCGCTCAATAAACACTCACAATGCTCGGTCTGGGAATCGAAACTGCGATCCTACGACCGCGAGTCCGCTGCCTTAACCACTGCGCCATTGCGCCTCCACACAGGCTACATCATGTCCAGTATGTCCGTTCTTTTCCTTAGCGTATGATTTGAAAGTGATTTGGCTGCTATTTCATCTTGACCACTTTCTCCTCACCACTGTTCATTGTGACTAGTTTGCTCTTCTGCGCTGCCAGTCATCCCCTACTCTCCCCACTCAATACTAACATCCCCATTTCTCAACCCCACCCCATGCTATCCGGCACCCTCCACCCAACTACCCATTTCTACCCACCTCCTCCCTTGGCGATCCATTCTGTCACTTCATCATCACTATTTTTATCGCATTGCTGCTCTACCGACCGATAACTCCCACCTTCACTTCTAAAATGCGAGTCACCATGTTGCCCCACCATGGCAAGAAACCTGTTATGCTCCGGTCCATCTTCTCTCGTACATTCTACTCCTCCTCCTCTCCAAGCATAAAGCTGCCCCCACCCTCCACCCCGCATCGGGGTACCGTAATCCTGCAAGATACGTCGACGAGTGTAACAAGTGGCTGAGTACCCCACAGACATGTGTACTCTTAATGTAGTTCTCAGGGAAATTCAGTGTGATACAGAATGTGACAACGTTGGCCCCTTTCAAATTACATGCAGCCCTTTTTCTGCCAGCTGAGGGGAATGAAGCAAAGTGCAATAAAGTGACTTGCCCAAGGACATAACGCGTCGCCGGGAATTGAACTCTCGACCATGCGATCGTGAACCGAATAACCTAACCACTAAGTTCGTGGTAAGTAGCTTGCTTACCAACCACATGGTTCCGGGTTCAGTCCCACTGCGTTTCACCTTGGGCGAGTGTCTTCTACTATAGCCTCGGGACGATCAAAGCCTTGTGAGTGGATTTGGTAGACGGAAACTGAAAGAAGCCCGTCGTATATATGTATATATATATATATGTGTGTGTGTGTACATGTATATATGTGTTTGTGCGTCTGTGTTTGTCTCCCCAACATCGTTTGACAACCGGTGCTGGTGTGTTTACGTCCCCGTAACTTAGCGGTTCGGCAAAGGAGACCGAGAGAACAAGTACTAGACTTACAAAGAATAAGTCATGGGGTCGATTTGCTCGACTAAAGGCGGTGCTCCAGCATGGCCACAGTCAAATGACTGAAACAAAAGAATACACAAAGCACACACACAAACACGTGTGTGTGTGTGTGTGTGTGTGTGTGTGAAGCTTTTTTTCAGTCTGTCATGGGAGAAGGGGATTGAAATGGCTTTCAAAGAATTGTCAAGGTGTTATTTTAAAAAGAGGTGACAGGTAGCAAATTAAGGTGACATTTCTCAGGTACTGCTGGAATTCTTTAGATGACGGACAGACACTGCACCTGTCCCTTCCCCTCTGCCGCACTGTTCCCACAGCGCATATTTCACTCCACTTCTGCACCAATCTCTAACTCACCTGCTGACGAAAGAAAATTACATTAAAAAAGAAAAAAAAAAGAAAAAAAACCTTTTGAAAATTGCATCAAATAAACGTTTTGAAAATAAGACAAAAAAAGGAAGTCGTAGAGGTTGGCATCTGTAAGAAAACAGCTGTTTGTGATGACAGGGATTGATGTTGCTGTTGATGTGGTTGTTGTTAGTGGTAATGGTAGAGCGGGCGAGCTGACAAAACCGTTAGCACGTTGGATAAACATGTTTAGCAGCGTTTCGTCCGTCTTTACGGTCTGAGTTCAAATTCCGCTGAAGTTGACTTTGCCTTTTATCCTTTCGGGGTCGATGAATTAAGAAGCAGTGAAACACTGGGTGGGGGGGTCAATGTAATCGATTTATAATTATGCACCGACCCAATATTTAAGGCTTTGAATTTTCTTTCTTTTTTCATTTCTAAGCACGGTTGTGGTTAAGAAATTTGTTTCCTGACCTCATGAATTCGGGTTCAGTCACACTTCGGGTCACTTTTAACTACTATAGCACCACGTTGACTAAAGCCCTGTGAGTGAATTTCGTAGACGGCAATTGAAAGAAGCTCGTTGCCTAAAATTTTTCTTTAAAAACTTTTGAGGAAGAACAAACAGAAAGATGATAGAGATACACTGCCAATTATATTGCTACTTAGGATACACTTAGAATTCGATAATTTTCTGAGGCAAGTCATTCCTAAGAGATCATAGCAATGATGTTGTGGCCCTAATGCTTCTTATAGACCATTGTAAAACGTAATTTTGAACATTTTACATAACATCAAATATTTTAAGTGTAGAAAATTTTGTTTCCGCGAACCTTTCAGAAATTCAGCGCAGTCCATTGGCTTGAGAACGTTACCCACCTATTATGAATCTATTGTTGGCATGACAACAACCATAACAGAATCAAACGTATTGGCTATCTCTCTGTCTCTCTCTCTCTCTCTCTCTCTCTCTCTCTCTCTCTTCTCTCTCTCTCTCTCTCCTCTCTCTCCCTCTCCTCTCTCTCATCATCTCTCTCTCTCTTCCTCTCTCTCTCCTTCTCTCTCTCTCTCTTTATCCGTCTATCTGTGTCCATGTTAATTGAATGTCAAACTGTGCATTCTTTGGTATATATGTAGACATGTATGTATATGTATAATGTATGCACACCACACACCACATACACACATATACATATATATATATACATAAATATATATATATATAATATATATTATATATATATATATATATATATATATATATATATATATATATATTATCTAAATGTTTTAATGTCCTCTATTGCGTTTTTGTTCCACTTATATATATATATATATATGTATATTTTGTATACACACGCATATATGTGTATAAGTATTAGCTCATTCCTTCATATAATATTCCAGTTTGAACAGATGTCTTTGCTTATATTATTATTATTATTTTTAATGAAATTTTTGTATGTTTCTTTCTGTGTCCTCCTGACATTTTCTAGTTTGTTGACTTTTAAGCAGCTTCTGGGTGTGGTGTGGCAGCGAATTCTAGCTTCGTTGCAAAGACATCGCAATGGGAAACCGCGGGCGCGCGCGTGTGTGGGTGCGTATGTATGTATGTATGTGTGTGTGTGTGTGTGTGTGTGTGTGTGTGTGTGTGTGTGTGTGTGCGCGCGCGTCTGTACGTGTGCGCCTGCATGTGATTATGTATCCATATGCATGTGTACCTATGTGTGAGTGTGTGGGTGTATATATATGTGTATGTATATAGCTATATGTACTTATATGCCTACTGAATATATACATGTGTATATGTATTATATATGTATATATATATATATATATATAATATATATATATTATCTATAATATATATTATATATATATATATATATATGTATGTTCACATACCTATGCATGTACACAGGCACGTGTCCATATATACATACATATATATATATGTATTGTATATAATATATGTATAGTATATATATATATATATATATATATAATATATATACATATATATACAGATACATACATACATACGTACATATATATATATACACACACAATCACACGCACACACACACGCGCGCGCACGTATATATATATATATATATGGGCACACACCTATCTATATATATGTATATACATATATATGCATATATACGTACATGTATGCATATGATTCAGTGCATATGATGTGTGAGTGCATATAATGTGTGTGTGTGTGTGTGTGTGTGTGTGTGGTGGTGTATGTGTGTGTGTGTGTGTTAGTAATGCTATGACGCATTCAAATACTTCCGCGCTTCCATATTTTTGCTTCATTCTCAATAAATCGGTTAACACTTATTTCCGCCGTGTCCCTGCCTGCAGCCACGCATCTCCCCGCACAGAACGCGACGCCCTCTATCCAATTGGCCGCTGAGGAGGCATGCAATGTCCGGTTTGCCGGCACCGTGGGTGGAAGGGTGGAAAGGAGCTTCCTTCCCCCATCAGATACGGCCACCTCGGCCTCCGCTCTCCGGTCCCGCTGACCCGACCAGCGTTTCTCCGGTGACCTCTTACCATGTCCTCATCGATAAGGTTTCTCAACAATACAAATGAATCTACAGTGATGTTGCGGGGAGGAGGCGAGGTGGCCCACGTGATGTGGAGCCAGCTTGGCCTCCGCCCTGCAAACGTCTATCCAAACGTCTCCTGTTTATGGGTGTGCGGTCCCCGCAAGCCAAATGGGACGCCATCCAGTGCAACATGGTCTCGGACAGGCTGCTGCACTGTCTTAATTAGAACCGTCGGGCATGTTTCCGCTCGGCCTCCCAAGCCCCACACCGATGCCTGGCTCAAAGCAGTGAAATCACTCTGGACTGTTTGCGCATCGGTGTTTCCTCGGGTCGGTCTTGGCCTCCAGATCTGAGAGCCTCAGAAACGCCGCTACGGATCCACTGAGGATTCTTCCGGCCCCCACCCATTGTCAGGCCATTATAGTGCCGGTCGCTTTCAACATCGTGGTACTCTCAATGAGACCATAAAACATAGCCTACACACATCAAGGTCCCCTTCCCGGGTCGAGCCAGCAGATTAGACAGAGGGGAAAGACCAGACGGCACAGCAGTTTTTCCGTTCCGTGGTGGTAGGCACCTCATCTGGATTACTACATCCTGCAACAACCTCGTGTGTTCGGCTGCCAGTCGACCTCGGCGGAATTTGAACTCAGGACGTAAAGGCAGACGAAATACCGCTGAGCATTTCGCCCGGTGTGCTAACGTTTCTGCCAGCTCAATACAGACTACAAAGATGCCTGAGTTTTTAGATCGTTTAGCGATTAATTAAGCATCTTGGTAAATTATGCGAAAGAACTGGGGCCCTGTTTTTAGGTTTATCGTTGTTTCAAAATGGTCAGAGAAAAATTGGGGTTCGTTTTTGAGATCGGTAAAGCGCCCACGACATTTAGAAATACAATTAAATGAAAGATAAATAATTTAAAGAGACTGTTAACAGAAGACAAAAATAAACGGCAAAAGAAAGTCGTAGAATTACGTGGAACATACTTCAATAAGGACAGAGGAAGGAAAAATATGCAGAGATGAAGATCCTTGGTACTCAATCTGCCGGGAGCAGACGATACCTGGTTATGATTATGATGGTGATGATGCGACGACGACGACAACGACAACGTTGATGAGGAACATTTAACGCGATGGAACTTCCTCAGCTATTTCTAGCCGGTCCAGATTGTGGATCTCGCCAGGCAACATTCTCTGGTTGTATCTGTAGGTTGTTTTGGTTTGCTTTTGGGGATTTTAGAAGTTTTTTTTTGTTTTGTTTTGTTTGTTGTTGTTGGGTTTTTTCTTTACCGAACACTTCTCCATGTTGTCCTGTTTTTCTAATTAGCGAAAAGAAAAAAAAATACCAACGGAAGTTTCTGACTTTTGCTAGCCATCTTATTTGTTATTTTATTCGACAAACCTCTTGGTGGTGTTGGTGGTGGTGGTGGTGGTGGTGGTGGCGGCGGTGGTGGTGTGTTAATGTGATGTAACGACATTACCCCACATGACCAAAGCCACACCGCAACATAATGGAGAGGCGGGGGCAGGGAATCGGTGAATTATTAGCAGCACGCCTAACATTTAATTATCCAATGTGTGTCTTGCCATTTCCCAAGATAATAAGCACGTTATTTCGAGGGAAATTCGCCAGCCATTTCTTGCACGTAGACATGGACAACCTTTATCGAGAAGCGGGCCGCATGAGGCATGGTTCATCATCAGGCGGGCCGCGCTACTAAAAACAAAAAAAATTCAAAGCCCTTTTTGGTAAGGTGCTTCATTCTAAAATATCCGCGGGCCGCAGCTTGTCCTTGACTGCTTTAGAAGCTGTCAGTTGACCTTATGTTAAGTCACACATTCATCAGAATAAGAAACATTTCAGAAGTTTTGTTGTGGTGGTCGCCCTCGTTGTCATCATCGTCATCGTCGTATAGCACTTACCTGAGGGCGTAGTAGTAGTAGTAGTAGTAGTAGTAGTAGTAGTAGACCTTGTCGTCATGGTAGTGGTGGTACGGCTCACTTAGCTCCAACCCAGCTCTGAACCAACAACAGACCTTGTGATCCATGATATTCCAGCCGTGACCATCTCGTCTTGTTGCCGATATTCTAGTAAGAGAAACCCACCCCCACCCTCTTGATTATCTGATGTTTCTTTACTCTTCTTTTTTTCTTTTCTTTACCAACTCTATGCGAGATGAGATTTGAGGGGAGATGTTGGCTGCTATTTCTTGTATGGAACTCGAGCGACCCACTTAGAGGCCCCTTCTGTGGTTCGGGTCATGTGATGGTGGTGGTGGTGGTGGTGGTGGTGGTGGCGGCGGCGGTGGCGTCGCGGTGGGCTGACGGGGGTGGGTACTATCTTAGTTCACAGACTGGAGAAAAAGAAAGGAAGAAAGATCACCAACGTGAGTGTGAGAAGTAGAGGGGGGGTTGACATAGCAATCTGTCTCCCACCATCACCATTCTACTCCCTCACATCCTTTTCTGCCCTCCCCCTCTCTCTTCGCTGTCACAGTTTGAAGCATGAGGCGGGGTGTGAGGAGTGGGAGGGGAGGAGATTTTTGCTGACGTAGATGGCCGGTTGGTCGGTTGGTGATGAGTTGGTGGGGGTGTTATCAATTTCATTTGGTTAGTTCGACGCTCACACACACACACACACACACATTTTAACAGCTGGTGACTAATAGATGATGATGGCGATGATGATGATGATGACGATGACGACGACGGCGATGACGACGATGATGGTGATGATTGCGATGATGATGGCGATGATGATGATGACGACGACAATTTTTTTTAATATTATTATTATTATTATTATTATTATTTCATGTTTGACTTTTGCTTTGCATTTGCATTTGTACAAGTCTCCCCCAGAGACCTCAAGAGACAAGTTAGAAGCTCCTGTTGGTGTTATGTCTAGGGTGTCATATATTTGGTTTTGTACAGTGTTGTACTAGTGAATGTTTAAGAAACCATAAGAAAATTATGTTTGTTTTAAAATTTGAGATTACATAGACAGTATTTTACGTAGGATATGGGCAGTTCCCATGACCACTATCCTTTGAATTTCTGCCATTTTGGGTTTTCCGGGTATATGAGCTAGGTAGCAATCAGCCCCTTTTGCTAATATTCCTTGGGCACCTATGACAACAGGTAAGTCTTCAGGTTCCACATTTTGCTAATTTCTATTTCAAGATCTTTATACTTGCTCAGTTTTGGGTAGGTCTTGGCAGATACGTTTATATCGATTGGGACAGCCATATATATCAATGAGGAGGCATGACTTTTGCTTGAAGTCTTTCAATATAATGTCTGGCCTATTTGCATGTAGAAACTATTATTATTATTATTATTATTATTATTATTATTATTATTATTATTATTATTATTATTATTATTATTATTTTCAGTGCTAAATTATTGGCAGAAGCTAAAAAAAAACAAACAGGAAGCTGTCACCATGAAAATTGAACTCTTGATCGGTGTCTTCCCATGGCTGTGTATTTTAGCTTCGTCAACATCAAGCGTTGTAAACAACACGGACAACGAGCTCGGTCCCCTTCGGAACGTTTGTGTTTCAACGATATCGTAAGTACCATCCCCTCAAAAACTTCTATGACCCTAACCCTAACCCTAACCCTAAACCTGACCCTAATCCTAACTCCTCTGTAGTGTCGGCGTTTAGTACCAGACTGTTTAGAGGTGGTGTCTTTTATCTTTTACTTGTTTCAGTCATTAGACTATGGCCAAGCTGGGGCACTGCCTTGAAGAATTTTTAGTTTAGTGCAATGGTTCTCAATTGGGGTTCTTATAGCTCTTTGGGATCCATATAAAGCCCTGCATTTAATTAGTCGTGCTTTTACAATACACAAAATATTTTAAGAATTTCTTAATTATACAATTCCTAATAATATTTCATTATAAAAATATAAGAGGATTTTTTAAACATAGGCGCATGGTTCCGGGTTCAGTCCCACCGCGTGGCACTTTGGACAAGAGTTCTCTACTATAGCCTCTGGCCGACCATTGCCTTGTGAATGGATTTGGTTGACGGAAACTGAAAGAAGCCCGTCGTAGATATATATATATATATATATATATATATATACATTCATATATATAACAATATGACAACAAAAGAATAGACCTCGATATCGGTAAATAGAGGAATTTATAAATGTATAGTTTAGGACAATCAGTAAGCTGTCATAATAGGACAACTTCTTGATTGTCCTAAACTACATACACGCGCGCGCGCATATGTATATATTCTTAGAAGCTGTAGTCTATTCTTAGCTACAATAGCGACAGCATGAATTTCTTTCATCTTCTTGCTCTGTTAAAATACTTAAGAAAAATTATATTAGTGTGTTCTACTTGTTAAAATTCCATTTATTTATTTGTGCTGCTGAAGATGGTACTGAATTTAAATTGATATAGTGATTGCATTGTTCAATTAAATGGAGTCGCTTGAAACGATCGTACCGCATTACTACTTGATATCCTGTTGCTTATTTTGATTTTACCATTTCTTAGCTCTTAGCCTCTTCTTTATTTATATTCTTTATATTTATTTATTTAATCATTTATTAATTTATCTATTTTCTCTTTCCCTTTTCTCTAGGCACACTGTTACATATTTAGAGCGTGTATATTTCACCAGAATTGTCCACACACGAAAATGCAAATTGATTGTGTTTTGTAAAACCGTTTACAGGTAAGGAACGTGTCTGGTTTCTGTAACTTTTAACATTTACTTCTTTCAGTCGTTGGACTGCTGCGGCCATGCACCACCGTCAAGAGTTTTAGTCGAACAAATCGTCCCCCGGTACATAGGGTTCTTTTTAAAGCCTGATACTTATTTTATCGGTCTCCTATATACAACTGTTAAGTTATGGAACGTAAACAAACTAACAGCGGTTGTCATGTAGTGAGGGGATAAACACAAGCACACACACGTATGTACGTACATGCATACATACATACATACGTACATACATAAATACATACATACATACATACATACATACATACATACATACATACATACATACATACATGCATACATACGTATGTACGTACATGCATACACGCACACATACATACGTACACACACAGACGCGTGGCCTAGTGGTTAGGCTGTTGTACTCACAATCATGAGATCACCGTTTCGATTCCTGGATATAGCATGAAGGGTAAAGACCCCCATTGTTATATTTCTGCTGCTTTTAAATAAGTATATATATATAATATATATATATATATATATAATATATTATATATTATATATATATATATATATTTCGATAGGTGAATGAATTATCCTATGTTTACCGTCAACATGGAAAATTCTATGAACCGATACCAGGGTAGCAAATTCACGTCAGAAACACGTCAGAAAGAGGCTCTCTTTCTTTCCTGATGAGAAGATTGCATCTTGCACCGTTTATTCCTTTGGAATAAAACCATGTTGTCTTCGAAACATATGTCGAGAGTAAAGGAATTTTGTTAACATCTTCGTTCAACTCCATTTATTTATTTATTCATATGTATGTATAATTATGTATGTATGTATGTATGTATGTATGTATGTATGTATGTATGTATGTATGTATGCTGTTACCTAAATTCACTGACAAGGCTTTGGTCGGACAAAGAGGACCTTTGTTACCCAAAGTGCTGTACGGTGCAACTGAAACCAACGTCCACCTGGTCGCGAAACGTACCTCTTAACGACTCTGCTACGTCGTCACTGAAATTTAAAAAGCTTTTAAAAATCTAATCTTCTTTTCAGTTTACAACGACTTTCTCGGCTAGAAAGGAGAACGAAGATCATCTACAGAATGAAGGCCCACTGTTGTAAAGGTTTCACGAAGAAGGACAACCTCTGCATTTCAAGTAATTATTTCAGAACTTTCGTTTTGCCTTCTCTCTTCTCTTTCTTTTCCTTGCTTGTTGCTGTTGCTCTTGTTTTTCTACCAGTCTCTTTTGCCGAACCGCTAAATTACAAGGTCATAAACAAACCAGCACCGGTTGTCGAGCGGACAAACAAAGCACAAAGACGCACATGCACGCACACACGAACATCAAACTAATACCCAGTTTGTTGTTCATACACCTGTCTTCGTTTTTTGTCTTTCTGTAAATTTCAAGTGTATATATATATATGGCTCGTAAAAAGCACCAGTCAAGCGTGGCCAATGCAAGTAGTGCCTGACTGGCCATCGTGCCAGTGGCACGTAAAAAGCACCCACTACACTCTCGGAGTGGTTGGCGTTAGGAAGGCATCCAGCTGTAGAAACATTGCCAGATCCTCGGATTGGAGCCTGGTGCAGCCTTCTGGCTCGCCAGCCCTTAGTCAAACCGTCCAATCCATGCCAGCATGGAGAAGCGGACGTTAAACGACGACGACGACGATGATATATATATATATATATATATATATATATATATATATATATATATATATATATATATATATATATATATATATACACATTTATATATTGGGTTGGTGCCTACACGCACATACACATCTTAATTAAAATAATTTATCGTTTGTACATGGCCTTTTCCAAAAAGCAAAACTATTGGTTGATTCACACTACACTGTCAGTCTTATCTTCTACCGTTAATCATATTAATCATCTCTCTCTCCTCTTTCTCTCTCTCCTCTCTCTCCCCCTCTCTCTCTCTCTCTCTCTTTCTTTCTTTCTTTCTAAGTAACGAAAACCTCATGTTGCCTTTCACAGCACCTACCTCATTCTCCGCATGTTAATAGAAACTAAAACGATATTTCAGAGAGAGGGGGAGGCAGGGAGAGAGAAGGAGAGACAGAGGAGTGGGAAAGAAAGAAAGAAAGAAAGAGTAAACGAAAGGAATAGATTTATGTGAGGGTAATCATTTGAACGAACAGTTTATGATATCGACATGCATTGTGAGAGACATAAACAACATGTGTGATTCGTCTGACGCTGGAGTGTTAAGTGGCGAAGCTGTCAGAAAATCGAAGGAAAGTTGACTGTCATTGGATGGTAAGCTATGGTCACACAGTGGGACCAGGAATTAGATGATTGTTAGATGCGTTGAAGGACGGCTGATTGGGGGTCAACTCTGATGCAAATGGATAAGAGTAGTTTTTCGGGTTTCCTTTGAAATTCCAGTAAAATTTAAGTAAAAATTATGAAACAATGTAGGCGTAGGAGTGGCTGTCTAGTAAAACGGAATCTCCTCAGTAGGCAGGTGGATTGCATTTGGAAATAACAGATGGGTGTCTGTAATAGGGTCTACATCAGTGGTTCTCAACTGGTGTCCATATGGCCCCCTGAGGCTCCATATAAGATTTTATGGGTCCATGCAACAAAATTGTAAACTAGGGGTCCACAATAATATTTTCGATGTATGTATCGGTATGTATTGCAAGAAACAGCGAGGTTTATTTCTCTAACATTTTACATTGTTCAACCTACACAAATTCATGTATGAGAAACAAAATAGGAATTTTGAAAGAAGTTTCTATAAAACTAGTTTTAAACACCGAACGGCTATGGGGGTCCACCAAAATAGAATTGTAATCAGAGGGGTCCATGGATAAATAATGGTTGAGAAGCCCTGGTCTACATACATATAAGCTTTTTCTGTTGTAAAATGCAATATTAGGAGCACAGTTTTCTAGACAGGAGTAACTAACTTTGATATTCTCTCTCTCAAAATGTCCTATTTCCCTCCTTTCTATTTTCAGTTACAACACCAGCTCCCAGCACAACTGTCATGCCAACTACTAAGACTTTCTGTGAGTTCCTTTTCTTTCCTATGCAACAAAATCTTCTGTCCCTTTATTTTAAATAGTTTCAGTTTTAGCCTTTTAGACTGCGACCAACCGAGGCATTTCCTTCAAGGGGCTTTTCATCTATTACACTTCGTCTGGTACTTATTTTATCGAATAGCTGAGTTCACATTGGAGTAAAGTGAGAGTGATTTAGTCGACAAGATACTTTTGTTCAACGCACCGATATAACACACACACACAGGGATGTGAGTGTGTGTGTATTATATATATACATATATGTGTGTGTCTACGAAAATTTTACGTATATATATGTGTATGTATATATATATTATATATATATAATATATATATATATATATATATATACATATACATATATATATACATACACACACACACACACACACACACACACCACACACACACACACACATATATATATATATATATATATATATTATATATATATATATATATATATATATATATAGTTTAAGACGGTTCATTGCCGGCTTGTTATTCTAGAGTTTTCACACCGTGCACCCTTTTCTTCAGACCAGACAGACTTACATAAAGACACACAGACAGATACCACAAGCGTAGAAGGAAAAAATTGCGTACGGAGAGCGTTTCTAAGAGCAGTGAAAAAACCGGAAGTGAATGTGATAAAATGGCTATAATCGACTGGCCCCCCTCCCCACAAATGATTTAGGGCCTTGTGCCTAGGGTAGAAAAGAATATTGAAGGGAAAGAATCAATTGCTTATATCGATCTCAGTAGTTGATTGGAATTCTATTTATCGACCCTAGAAAGGTTGACAGAGGGATTAGAACCTAACAACATTAAGAATCGAAAATACCACAAGGCATTTTATTTGACTCTCAAAACAATTCTGGTCATTCACAATAATAATAATAATAATAATAATAATAATAATAATAATAATAATGATAATAACAATAACAATAACAATAATAATAATGATAATAATAATAATAATAATATTAATAATGATATAATAATAATAACAATAACAATAATAATAATAATGATAATAATAATAATAATAATAATAATAATAATAATAATAATAATAATAATAATAATGACACTCGTGAATATCTGAACAAACATTCATATTACACACTCACTTGCGTATATGCACACACAGACAAACGTATACACATACATACACACGCTCGCATACACACGCTCTCACGCACATACACAAAGCGTACATGCTCACACACAGCTACACAAGGTTACACACACACACACACACACACACAGACATATTTGGCATTCCGTCGGTTGCGACGACGAGGGTTCCAGTTGATCCGATCAACGGAACAGCCTGCTCGTGAAAAAATTAACGTGCAAGTGGCTGAGCACTCCACAGACACGTGTACCCTTAACGTAGTTCTCGGAGAGATCCAGCATATCACCGAATATGACAAGGTTGGCCCCTTTTTTTGAATTACAAGTGCAACTCAATTTTTTGCCTGCTGAGTGGTATGGAGCAACGTGTAATAAAATGCCTGGCCCAAGGAGACAGCGCGTCACCGGGAACCGAACCACTAATCTACACACCTGGGTATCCTGGTGGTTTCCTCCTTTTCGCCTTCGGCCCAGTGCGTCCATGCTGCCAACAAAGCACACGGAGTTCTGTTCTTGATTCGACGGTCATTCGGAATGCTCACAGCAGCCATATTCCTACCGCTCTATGTCACGCTGGTGAGACCCATATTGGAGTACGGGATTCAAGCCTTTTCTCCTTATCTCCTCAAAGACATACAGCATCTCGAAAGAGTCCAGAAGCTGGCTACCCGCATGGTTCTTGGTCTCAAGCATTTGTCTTATGAAGAAAGGCTGAAGACGCTCGACCTTTATTCTCTAGAAAAACGACGACGCCGTGGTGATCTCATTCTTGCTCACAACATCATAAGCGGAGGGTGTAACCTCTCGAAAGAGCTGTTCTTCACTCCTGCTCCAGAGCGTCGGCTGCGGGGTTACTCCGAAAAGCTCTACCTGCGACGATTTCATCTCAATCGAAGGAGAGGGGGCTTTCTCCGTCCGGGTTGCGGATCCGTGGAATAAGCTGCCGGACGAGATGGTGAAGATGCCGACGACCGCTCGGTTCAAAGTCTCCCTTGACCACAAGTGGCCTGAACTCTTTACATGAACACCACCCTGTACATAACTACATGGCCTTGCTTTTCACTTTTTGAGCCAAAAAAATTAACTAACTAACTAACCTTCACCATACGCACACATACGCACACACACACACTTATTCACACCGTTCTCTAAAACCGCCATCACCAACGTTGAACCACAGCTGCCGATTGTACTAACGCGAATGTCTGCATGTCTCTGTTAAATTCTCCAGTTGAAATTCACTCTTCAGGCAGAATAAGGATCGATGGAGGTCCTCTTTTTACCAAAGCTGCTTATAGTGGCACCACCAAATCCTCTCCCTGGAACCAAACTGTCACCACGACGTATAGTGAGTGTCATTACATTCTTCCTGTTGCTCTTTTGGATCGTGTTCTTCTTGTTGCTGCATTTCTTTAGTCCCTCCAGATCAGTTTAGAACTGGCCGAGTACACCTACAATCAAAGGCATTCCAAACATGACCATTTCCTGTTATTCTACGTCTTTGATTACATTGGCTAAGGAACATAGTTTAGGGAGTAAGATTCTTGGTTTGGAGGGATTTGGGGCTGCTATTTCTAGCATGTCGAACGGCCATACAGCGTTTCCTCGTAATCTCGATTCTATAGATTCTGGTCAGGGTTGAGCTAACATATATCAGGAAACTCTTCTCTTATTCTTTCTCCTCTTCCTTCTCTCCTCTCTCTCTCTCTCTCTCTCTCTCTCTCTCTCTCTCTCTCCTCTCTCTCTCCCCCTCTCTCTCTCCCTCTTTCTTTCTGTACACTGTTTTCCTCTTCCACCACTACCACCACCACTATCTAGAGCCGATATCTACCAACCACCCGCCTACCACACTTTATGCAACGACACCCTTGCTTGACCACCACTCTACCTCTACAACCACCATCGCCATCGCCACCACCACCACCGCCACCACCACCCTTCTATCACATCTCATATTTTATTTATTTATTTGTTTATTTCGTATCTTGCAGCCAACAGCAGTTATTTTCCTCGATACGGCGAAGTGTCCATCACCTCTGGAAGCAGTATGGTCACCAAAATCGCGGTCGTGGTCAGCGCGGCTGTTGCAGCTTGTCTCTTGGCTGCAATTATTGTTGCATGTCGGCGCAGGAAGAAGGCAGCCAACTCTACAAGGTACATTACTTTTTTTTTATCCTTTTACTTGTTTCAGCGGCCAAGCTGGAGCACCGCCTTTTTAGTCGGACAAATCGACCCCAGCACTTATTCTTCGTAAGCCTAGTACTTATTTTAGCGGTCTCTTTTTGCCGAACCGTTAACTTACAGGGACGTAAACACACCAGCATCGGTTGTCAAGCAATGGTGGTGGACAAACAGACGCACAAACACACACAACACACACACACACATACACACACATATGTATGTATTTATATACGACGGGCTTCTTTCAGTTTCCGTCTACCAAATCCCCTCACAAGGCTTTGGTCGGCTCCGAGGCTACATTAGACGCCACTTGCCCAAGGTGCCCCGCAGTGGGACTGAACTTGGAACCATGTTGGAAGGCAAGCTTTTTACCACACAGCCATGCCTGCCCATATATATATATATATATATACACACACACACACATACATATATATAATATATATATATGTATAAGACAACAGTGAAACATTCGAAGAGAACAAATGATACAAACTTGTGTTTACCATTATTTCTCTCTCTCTCTCCTCTCTCTCTCTCTCTCTCTCTCTCTCTCTCTCTCTATCTATCTATCTATCTCTATCTCTATCTCTATCTCTTTCTCTCTCACACAAACACATACATACATACATACATACATGCATGCATACATATTTTATATAGTATATGTACATATGTGTGTGTGTGTGTGTGTGTGTGTGACGACGGGCTTCTTTCAGTTTCCGTCTACCAAAGCCACTGACAAGGGTTATAGTAGAAGACCCTAGCCCAAGGTGCCAGGAGTGAGACGATGTTAGTAAAAACAAAAACAAAAGAAGAAGATAGGGGGTAAACTGCTTAAATGCCATTGGTTACAGGTCAACTGTGTCCATCCTCACCAAAGATTAAACAACCTCTAAAACAGTAAACGCAACAATTCCATATTCCATACGGGGAAAGGGTTCTACCAAGGTAGACAACCACGTGTAACTACGAATACTACTGATTTATATTCCAGTGTAACGCTGGAGTTATCTCCCTTAAAATATTATTCGACTATAAATATACAAAAATATGCATATATACATACGTATACACACAGATATTTATGCGTGTGTGTATGAATGTATGTATACATAATCTTACTGAAAGGGCCAAGTTTGTGGATAAACTGCATTTTATACATTTAAATGCTTTAGGATCGGACAAAGTAAAATGCGTTATTAAAGTGCAATTATAAACTGTTTCTTTCTCTTTCTCTCTCCCTCCTTCTCTCTCTCTCTCTCTCTCCCTCCTTCTCTCTCTCTCTCTCTCTCTCTCTCTCTCTCTCTCTCTCTCGCCTCCATTTCTGTCGAATCGCAAGAAGTTAACTAATCCATCTTTCTTTGTGTTGGTTTTTTACAGTGAAATCCCGTGTGACAGAGAAGTCCTCGCTCTTCCACCAAACTCACGAAACAACTGCTGGGACTTACCTGAAGGTATATATCTCTCTCTATCTCTCTCTCTCTCTCTCTCTCTCTCTATCTATCTATCTCTCACTCTCTCTCTCTCTCTCTCAGGCTGCCTATATATATGTGTGTTTGTGTGTGTGTGTGTGTGTGTGTGTATCTGTCTGTCTCTGTCCGTGCATGTATCTGTCAACAAATGTATCCATCCATCCATCTATCTATCTATCTAAATGTCTATATATATATAAAGGAATACAAAAAATGGGACAAGAACGCAAAACATCCAGACAGATGATACAAAAAAAAAAGGACAAGAAAAAACAAGGACGGGTCATTCTGAGTTTTCTTTCCTCAGTTGAGTTCCAGATTATCTTCGCAATTTCGGCTGATTATTCTTCAGATTGCTCCAATCTGGCCAACCCCAAGGAAAAACTAAGCTAAGAGCACTAGATTCCTTGGAAGAAAGCAGCGAATGTATACGAAAACAAGGACGGAAAAAAAACGGAGAAATGGTACACAAATACAAATGCAAACAACAAGACATTAACAACAGGTGTCTTTCGACTAAGGACGAATTAAATTAAGCTGGCTTGTGTGGAAGAGAAGCCTTACAGCAGGGACATAAGAGATGACGGGCATGGGGAGGAACATAGATGTTGCACGGATTCTATCTATCTATCTATTCATCCATCCGTCTATCTAATCTATCCATATATCCATCTATCTATCTGTCTGTCTCTCTGTCTAATTATCTGTCTGTCTATCTATCTATCTATCTATCTATCTGTGTCTTTCTATCTATCTCTCTATCTACCTATCTATCTATCTGTTTGTCTGTCTGTCTGTCTGTCTGTCTCCCTACCTCCTTTGCCAGTACATTCATGTCTCGTCTCGTCTCTCTCTTTTACGTAAAGGTTTAAGCTGTAACGTGGCGGCACCGGATGAGAATTACTACGTTAGTATGAACAACGGTTTCACCTCGGAAACACCCAACGTCAACAGGATGCTCTCCACACGAGGCTCTCGGTATGTAGCATCTCTCTGTCTAGCTTCCTACCACCCATACATCCAGATACATGCATACATCTACATATATGCGTGTGTGTATGTGTACGTAGACACACATACGCACACACACATATACATAATATTTACGAATACACACGTGCACCATGCACATACACGGATATGTATATATATATATATATATATATATATATTATATATATATATATATATACGTGCCATCATCGTCATCATCATCATTTAATGTCCGTTGTCCATGCTTGCATGCATTGGACGGCTTGACCAGAGGTGGCAAGGAGAGGAGCAGTACAAGGCTCCAGTCTGATTTGGCCTGGTTTCTACAGCTGGATGACCTTCCTAACACCAACCACTCCGAAGGTGTAGTGGGTGCTTTTACGTGCCACCGGCACAGGAGCCAATCAGGCGGCACTTGCAACGACTACGCTCGAATGGTGTTTTTTACGTGCCACTGGCATGGGTGCCAATCAGGCGGTACTGTCATCGGCCACGTCAACGACTTCACTTGCGTCAACAGGTCTTCACAAGCAAAGTTTATTGCCCAATGATTGAAGGGTACTCTTCAATGGACTGGTTATGCTGCACTGGCATAGGCCACGGTTATGGTCTCACTTGGCTTGCTGGGTCTTCTCAAGCACAGCATATCTCCAAAGGTCTCAGTCACTTGTCATTGCCTCGGTGAGGCCCAATGTTCGAAGGTCACGATTCACCAGCTCATCCCAGGTCTTTCCTATCTGCTTATTCGTTTTGACAGAAACATATATGTAGGTTCATCTTACGTTTTTTTTCCTTAACTTTTTTGAGCTTTAAACTTCAAATCTATTAGCAATGTGTTTTTTAAAAAATGCCATCTTTCTACAACGTTCAAATAAATCAGCAATCACATCCATTTTTCATCTGCTTGTTTCTCCATATACACACACACATACACATATATACATATGTATGTATATATATATATATATATATATATATATATATATATATATATATATATATATATATATATATATATACGTGTTTGTGTGAGTATATACGCACACACATATACATATATGTATCTATTTAAGAATATGCGTGTATATATGTTAGTTTTAACATCTCTTATACACCACTAACCCCAACCTGTGTAATATTTCATACTACACTATGCCAAACCAAGCAACACCATCCTTTCGCTACTTCACTGCATCAACCCAAACAACAACAATAACAACAAAATCAACAGAACAGTCTTTAACCATTGTTAAATAAATAAGTCCTATGTTGTTTTTTTTTAATTTTGCTCTAATTGTTTTTCTTCTTTTTTTTTAGGTACAGATTTGATGACCTCGAGGAAGGAAACTGCGGCGGCAGGACCCGAGGAGACACACTTTATGTGCTCCCTGATCCAAAATTTGGGCAAGGAAATGCGAAAACCTGCAGGATAAGAGAGGAGCCTGAACAGAATTGTGGTAGTTCTTCAGATATTTACGTCAACGAGAGGCCGGAAAGTTCTGAAGGAACCTCTGCTAACAACGACAACGATGATATATACTCAGAAATTAAGAGCAGCACCAACAACACTTCGCAGCCATTGCACTATGCAACGTACGAAGACATCAACCAAGATAACAAGACGGATGTTAACGGCAACGGTAGAGGTGGTCGTGGTAAGGATGGCAGTGGAAG
>NC_043021.1:1729622-1734622 GCF_006345805.1 Octopus sinensis
TTGCTATAGTATCGAAGCTAAAGCACGCAGTGAAGCCGCTTGGCACAGATTGACCTTGAACTCTGCTGTGCATGCGCACTAAGTTTTAACATTCTAGCTCACTTCCGCTGCTAACAGCAGCGTTTGGAAGGAAGATGTGTAGCGGGTGATCGTTGCATTGATCATGACAGAAAGTTGAGCAGAGAATCTGCATCAAATTTTGCCAAAAGCTTGGCGATACCAGTTCAGAGGCCTACGCCAAGTTTTCAACGTTCTCGACACAGGACTGAACTGAACCGCCACTAATCTGCACATCCTCTGATAACTCACGGATGGTGATTCGACGATTCCCCCTTTCCAGCTGCGATGTCTTACTCAGTTCTGCTGGTTGCGAATCTCCGAGAACGTTCGTCAATATCAACATTTTTTTCAGTCATCCTGGAAACGTGTGAACCACTCGCACACTTGTGTGCGACTCATGCACTCCTCTCCATACACTTTCTGCCACTCTGCGTAGGCCCCCTCAGCAGGTATCGCCATGACTTTTTCTGTCGTGGTCAATGCGACGAACACACACAATACACACGTTCCTTCCAAGCATTGCTGTAAACAGTGGAAGAGAGCAGGAACGTTACAACTTAGTGCGCATGCACAGCAGAGTTTAAGGTCAATCTGTGCCAAGCGGCTTCACTCTGCGTGCTTTAGCTTCGTTACTATAGCAACAGTCCGGATACTTATTGATCAGACCCTCTACATTGCTTACATAATGCAAGCGTACATACTCACACATATACATGAAATGAATACGTTACACACACATACTAGAATTTATACGTGGCTGTGTAATAAGAAGCTTACTTTCCAACCACATGGTTCCGGGTTCAGTCCCACTGCATGGCACCTTGGGCAAGTGTGTTCTACTATAGCTTCAGGCAGACCAAAGCCATACGAGTGAATTTGGTAGATGGAAACTGAAAGAAGCCTGTCGTATATATGTGTGTGTCACCCCATACCCCTCGACAACCAGGTGCTGGTGTTTACATCCCCATCACCTAGCAGTTTGGCAAATGAAGCCGATAAAATAAGTACTAGACTTTAAAGAAACAAAGAAAATCCTGGGGTGCATTTGTTCAACTGAAACCCTTGAAGGTGGTGCTCCAGCATGGCCGCAATCAAGCTCCAGCATGGCTGACAGAAACAAGACTATATCTCTCTCTATACACACACAAGGGTGAAGATTCAATGTAGGCCAAGAGATCATCTAATGGTGGAACATAATCCAAGAAGGTAATCCACTAGAAAGATAATCCAATAATCAAAGTAATACCCAAGTATCCGTTCGATATAAAGATACCTTTGATGAAAAAGGGATCATTTACCATCATTCCATACCGTTTGGATGCAAGCCAGCAGGGCTCACTCAGAGCTTAAATGCAGAGTGCCAGAGTCATTATTCCAGTGTATTTTCTGGGTTCAAATTCCGCCAAAGTTGATAAATTAAGTACCAGTGAAATACTGGGGGTTGATGTAATCGACAACTCCACACCCCACAATTTTGAGGCCTTGTGCCTCCAGTAGAAAGGGTTATTCCAGTGGCTTTGATGCTGTTTTGTTCCTCATTCTCCATTAGCAGACACTGCCCTTCACTTCAGACAAGACAATCCAAACATCTAGTAACTTATATTAAACGAACATTATTGGAATATTTGAGAAGACAATCCTAATCTAATTACATTTTACAATTTTGGTTGGCGTTTAGTAACTGACTTAATAGTTTATGCCAGATATTAGTATTGTGTTTAGGTTGGTTAAAAAAAAGGCAGACTTTAGCAGAATCGTTGTAGCTCAAAAGTATTGGCTTATCAAGCAGGTGTTTCATTCAAACTTCTGTTACTGCTCTTTGAGATTCACGTCCTCATATTCTTCCTTACACCTTGACACATCCTTATGACCATCTTCTCTGTCTTTTTACAGATGCGGTGACCATGTGTCACATCTGCAACAAAACACTTGAGCTCGCCACCCCCACCACCACCTCATCATACTTTAACCTTTTTATCACTTGGTATAAAGCCACCTACCTCGATACTACTACTCCTCTCAGTTCAAGGGACTTGTCCTGTGCTTTACATAGTCACCCCAAAGGTGTTGGTGCCACATAAAAAGCACCCTGTACACTCTGTAAAGTGGTTGACATTAGGAGGGGCATCCGGCCATAGAAACCATACCAAAGCAGAAATTGATGTTTGGCTCTGTCTTCTGTCTTACCATGTCCTCTCGATCCATCTGACCCATGCCAGCAAAGCAGAAATTGATGTTTGGCTCTGTCTTCTGTCTTACCATGTCCTCTCGATCCATCTGACCCATGCCAGCAAAGCAGAAATTGATGTTTGGCTCTGTCTTCTGTCTTACCATGTCCTCTCGATCCATCTGACCCATGCCAGCAAAGCAGAAATTGTGTTTGTCTGCTTTCTTCGTCTTACCATGTCCTCTCGATCCATCTGACCCATGCCAGCAAAGCAAGAAATTGATGTTTGCTCTCTGTTACCATGTCCTCTCGATCCATCTGAACATGCCAGCAAAGCAAAGAAGAAATTGATGTTTGGCTCTGTCTTCTGTCTTACCATGTCCTCTCGATCCATCTGACCCATGCCAGCAAAGCAGAAATTGATGTTTGGCTCTGTCTTCTGTCTTACCATGTCCTCTCGATCCATCTGACCCATGCCAGCAAAGCAGAAATTGATTGTTTGGCTCTGTCTTCTGTCTTACCATGTCCTCTCGATCCATCTGACCCATGCCAGCAAAGCAGAAATTGATGTTTGGCTCTGTCTTGTCTTACCATGTCCTCTCGATCTGACCCATGCCAGCAAAGCAGAAATTGATGTTTGGCTCTGTCTTCTGTCTTACCATGTCCTCTCGATCCATCTGACCCATGCCAGAAAGCAGAATTGATGTTTGGCTCTGTCTTCTGTCTTACCATGTCCTCTCGATCCATCTGACCCATGCCAGCAAAGCAGAAATTGATGTTTGGCTCTGTCTTCTGTCTTACCATGTCCTCTCGATCCATCTGACCCATGCCAGCAAAGCAGAAATTGATGTTTGGCTCTGTCTTCTGTCTTACCATGTCCTCTCGATCCATCTGACCATGCCAGCAAAGCAGAAATTGATGTTTGGCTCTGTTTCTGTCTTACCATGTCCTCTCATCCATCTGACCCATGCCAGCAAAGCAGAAATTGATGTTTGGCTCAGTCTTCTGTCTCACCATGTCCTCTCGATCCATCTGACCCATGCCAGCAAAGCAGAAATTGATGTTTGGCTCTGTCTTCTGTCTTACCCTGTCCTCTCTCGATCCATCTGACCCATGCCAGCAAAGCAGAAATTGATGTTTGGCTCTGTCTTCTGTCTTACCATGTCCTCTCGATCCATCTGACCCATGCCAGCAAAGCAGAAATTGATGTGGGCTCTGTCTTCTGTCTCACCATGTCCTCTCGATCCATCTGACCCATGCCAGCAAAGCAGAAATTGATGTTTGGCTCTGTCTTCGTCTTACCATGTCCTCTCGATCCATCTGACCCATGCCAGCAAAGCAGAAATTGATGTTTGCTCAGTCTTCTGTCTCACCATGTCCTCTCGATCCATCTGACCATGCCAGCAAAGCGAGAAATTGATGTTTGGCTCTGTCTTCTGTTTACCATGTCCTCTCGATCCATCTGACCCATGCCAGCAAAGCAGAAATTGATGTTTGGCTCTGTCTTCTGTCTTACCATGTCCTCTCGATCCATCTGACCCATGCCAGCAAAGCAGAAATTGATGTTTGGCTCTGTCTTCTGTCTTACCATGTCCTCTCGATCCATCTGACCCATGCCAGCAAAGCAGAAAAATGATGTTGGCTCTGTCTTCTGTCTCACATGTCACTCTCGATCCATCTGACCCATGCCAGCAAAGCAGAAATTGATTTTTTGGCTCTGTCTTCTGTCTTACCATGTCCTCTCGATCCATCTGACCCATGCCAGCAAAGCAGAAATTGATGTTTGCTCTGCTTCTGTCTCACCATGTCCTCTCGATCCATCTGACCCATGCCAGCAAAGCAGAAATTGTTGTTGGCTCTGTCTTCTGTCTTACCATGTTCCTCTCGATCCATCTGACCCATGCCAGCAAAGCAGAAATTGATGTTTGGCTCTGTCTTCTGTCTTACCATGTCCTCTCGATCCATCTGACCCATGCCAGCAAAGCAGAAATTGATGTTTGGCTCTGTCTTCTGTCTCACCATGTCCTCTCGATCCATCTGACCCATGCCAGCAAAGCAGAAATGATGTTTTGGCTCTGTTTCTGTCTTACCATGTCCTCTCGATCCATCTGACCATGCCAGCAAAGCAGAAATTGATGTTTGGCTCTGTCTTCTGTCTTACCATGTCCTCTCGATCATCTGACCCATGCCAGCAAAGCAGAAATGATGTTTTGGCTCTGTCTTCTGTCTCACCATGTCCTCTCGATCCATCTGACCCATGCCAGCAAAGCAGAAATTGATGTTTGGCTCTGTTTCTGTCTTACCATGTCCTCTCGATCCATCTGACCCATGCCGGCAAAGCAGAAATTGATGTTTGGCTCTGTCTTCTGTCTTACCATGTCCTCTCGATCCATCTGACCCATGCCAGCAAAGCAGAAATTGATGTTTGCTCTGTCTTCTGTCTTACACATGTCCTCTCGATCCATCTGACCCATGCCAGCAAAGCAGAAATTGATGTTTGGCTCTGTCTTCTGTCTCACCATGTCCTCTCGATCCATCTGACCCATGCCAGCAAAGCAAAATTGATGTTTGGCTCTGTCTTCTGTCTTACCATGTCTCTCGATCCATCTGACCCATGCCAGCAAAGCAGAAATTGATGTTTGGCTCTGTCTTCTGTCTTACCATGTCCTCTCGATCCATCTGACCCATGCCAGCAAAGCAGAATTGATGTTTGGCTCTGTCTTCTGTCTTACCATGTCCTCTCGATCCATCTGACCCATGCCAGCAAAGCAGA
>NC_043021.1:1739622-1772122 GCF_006345805.1 Octopus sinensis
CAAGAGACAAAATACCACTAAACATTTCACCTGGTGGTTTAACAATTCTACCAGCTCAAGGGGGTACATGGCAGTATTTCAAATTGCTCTGCAATCAGTTCGATATCTGATGTGTGGCACACCACACCCTTGTACTGACAATGACAATTGGACAGGGGGGAGTGTGAAGACAAATGGCTTAGTGGTTAGGGTGTTCAGCTCGCAATTGCAAGGTTGTGAGTTCAATCCCCGGTGGTGCAATGTGCTCTTGAGCAAGACACTTTATTTCACATTGCTCCAGTCCACTTGAGCAACCTTCTTCTACTGTAGCTTGGACTTCAAAAAGCCTTAGGAGTAGATTTGGTAGACAGAAACAGGAAGAAGTGTGTGTGTGTGTGTGTGTGTGCATGTATTTGTCCCTCAGCACTGGTTGACAACTGGTGTTGGTTTGTTTACATACATGTAACTTGGCAGTTCAGCAAAAGAGACTGATAGAATAAGTACCAGGCTTAATAAAATTAGTCCTGGGGTTGAGCCATTCGATAAAAACTCTGCAAGGCGGTGCCCCAGCATGGCCACAGTCTAATGACTGAAGCAAATAAGACAAAAGGTACGTGTATATATATATATATATTATATATATATATTATTTGTTTATTTGACTGAGGCCATACTGGGGCACTGCTTTGAAGGGTTTTAGTCAAACAAATTGACTCCAGGGCTTATTTTTGGGAGCCTAGTAATTATTCTATTGGTCTCTTTTGCCAAACCGTTCAGTCACAGGGACATAAACACACCATCACCAGTTGTCAAACAGTGGGGCGGGGGTAAACACAGGCACAAAGACACACACATATATATGCGCGACAGGCTTCTTTCAGTTTCCATCAACCAAATCTACTCACAAGACTTTGATTGGCCTGAGGCTATAGCAGAAGACCCCAGAACCATGTGATTGGGAAACAAACTTCTTACCACGCAGCCACGCCTATGTATATAGACACAAAGCTTGAAAAGTGCTGCACCAAACTGTAAAAAGGTACCTACTTTATGTTATTGCCATCCAAACTTTTCTTGATATCATCCAAACTGTCTTGAAGGGAACAGAACTCAAAGGAATTGAAATCATTTTCAGCAAATGTCTGCAAAGAGAAAAAGAGGAGAAAAAAACAAAGAACGGTAAAGGAATTTGGAGAAACAAATCAAGATTTCTGTTTTTTTATGTATTGCAAATCATATTTGTATTGACATAATTGTGGGGTTTTGGAGTTTGGGGCCGAGGACCACAACAACAACAACAACAGACATATCTGCACATATATACTTATTTCTTTATTACCCTCAAGGGGCTAAACACAGAGAGGACAAACAAGGACAGACAAACGGATTAAGTCGATTATATCGAACCCAGTGCGTAACTGGTACTTAATTTATCAACCCCAAAAGGATGAAAGGCAAAGTTGACCTTGGCGGAATTTGAACTCAGAACGTAGCCGCAGATGAAATACCGCTAAGCATTTCGCCTGGCGTGCTTACGTTTCTGCCAGCTCGCCGCCTTCAAATCTGCACATATATACTATGCATACACACACACATTATTTAGACAAACACACAGACAGATGGATAGTCAATCAACTATCCAACCACATGCATAAAACTCACACACACACACACACAGAAATTCATACATAGACACATGTACATACATACACAAAGAACACACAAACACATGTGCAGATATACAATGCACACTGGTGCAAACATGTATATTCACACACAGACACACACACAGAATGAGATAGGGTCCTAGAAAAAATTAGTAAGAGAGACATGTTTACTTTGAGAAGCAATATGGGGGGAAATAAGGGTCCAAGAAAGAGAACCAAAAGCATTTTTTAAGAAAATAACCAGCCTTAGGGCTGAAACATGTAACAGAATAAATCATCATCATCATCATCACCATTTAGCGTCCGCTTTCCATGCTAGCATGGGTTGGACGGTTCAACTGGGGTCTGTGAAGCCAGAAGGCTGCATCAGGCCCAGTCTGATCTGGCAGTGTTTCTACGGCTGGATGCCCTTCCTAACGCCAACCACTCCGTGAGTGTAGTGGGTGCTTTTTATGTGCCACCCGCACAGGTGCCAGACGGAGCTGGAAAACGGACATGAACGGATGGTGCTTTTACGTGCCACCGGCACGGGGGCCAGGGATGATGCCTGGCAGTTTAGAACTAGGGATGATGTCTGGCAGTTTAGAAATAAAAAGGGTTCTTAGATCACATTTAAAACAGGAAGTTTATATCATAGAACACAGGAGACAGTTTCAGGCAGGCTGGTATTAAAAAGGGTTAAGGGAAGTTGTACTGACCTTGACTTGTAACATCAAAGATGTGAGATTAATTATTAATTTCATCATCTGTTCATTCTTGGCAGTCTTGGCATTGATGAAGGAAGTCTGGGGAAGAGAATTAGAGGAGTTCTTAGAGGTGGCCACAGTGGAGGAGGTGGTGGTGGTGGCGGCAGTTAGTGTAGGTGGGAGTGGCGATTGTGGAGGGAGTGGGTGAGGTAGTGAGGAGAGTGGGTTGTGATGGTATTGGTGGGAGTGAGTGAGTGGCAGCAGTGGGGTGAGGTGGTGGTGATGGTGGTGGTAGTAGTAGTAGATGATTGTGGTTTAGTGATGGTAGTAGTATTGGTGGTGGTAGTGGTGGAGGTGGTAGTGGTGATGGTGACTGCAGTATGAAATGGTAGATGTGTTGGTGATGATGGTAATGGTAGTCACGGTGTTGGTGATGTAGTGCAAAGTGGTGGCTAGAGTGGTGATGGTGGTGCTAGTGGGCAAAGTGCAAAGTGACAGTGCGGAGATCCACCCCGACTTACCAGGCGAACCTTCTCAACCATTCTCTGGGCCTCGTCCTCACATCTCTGCTTAATCTCCGACGGTTGGTCTATCGCAGGTAGGCCCTGTTCAGGAACAATCTGGAAGGCAAAGAAATACAGATTCACTCTTCACTCAACTCCCTTCATATCAAAGATGCTAGCTTAACAGAATCGACGGAGCATCCAATGAAATGTCATGATGAATTTCAATTACCTCCCTTTTATGACATGATTTTTGAATCATGTCAACACAAACTTTGCCTTAAATTCTTCTAGGCGTTGATATATTAACCCTTTTGTTACCATATTTCTATAGAGATGCTCTGTTTCCTTCAATTAATTTTAAATATAACAAAGAATTTAGTAAAGTAACTTAGTTACCATTAAGCTAGTGTTAGGAACATGAATTGTGACTAAGGTTTGGTGGAAGATATTAATTCAAAATTTATGAAAACAAGACATTTGTACTTAGAGCCAAAGCCAGTTTCAGCTGGGTGGGTAACAAAAGGGTTAAAAATGTCATGGTGACTTTAAACCTTTCGTTACCATATTTCTATCGAGATGCTCTGTGTTTCTTTCAATTAATTTTAAATATAACAAAGAATTTAGTGAAATAATTTAATTATCATTCAGCTGGTGTTAGGAACATAAATTGTGACTAAAGTTTGGTGGAAGATTTTAATTCAAAACTTTTGAAAATAAGATATTTGTACTAGAGATCCAGAGGTGGTTTCAGATAGGTTGGTATCGAAAGGGTTGAAGTATCAATCAAATACTAAAAATGATCTTAACTCATCATCATCATCATTTTAATGTCCACTTTTCCATGCTGCATGGGCCATATGGAATTTGTCATGGTATATTCTTTACGGCTGGATGCCCTTCTGGTCACCAACCCTCGCCTGAACATACTGTACATCTGTTTCCAAGCTGGTGTGGGTTAGGCAGACATATCTATGTGTGTGTGTGTGTGCATTTGTCAGTTACTGCTCCTTGCCTTGACTTCATGTGATAACTGTAAACAAATTTTCACCATCCTTTGTTTCCAATCTTCTGTGAAAACATGTCTGGCCATGGGGAAGACCACCTTATTTGGAAACTGGTGTGGGTAGACAACAGGAAGGGCATTCGGCTGTAGACAATTCGACCTGATTCATGCAAGCAAGGAAAAGTGGACATTAAACGGTGATGGGGATAATGAAGTCCAACATCAACCAGTATGACCCTTCCCTACTTCCAAGCACACTAAAATAGGTACCAATATTGGAACCAATATAATTAACTAATTGGCGTTAGGAAGGGCATCCAGCCGTAGAAACACTGCCAGATCTGACTGGGCCTGACGAAGCCTTCCAGCTTCACAGACCCCAGTTGACCCGTCCAACCCATGCTAGCATGGAAAACGGACGCTAAACGATGATGATGATGATGATGATGAAAACCGTTTCTGGCACTGACCCAACACATCTGAAAATCAATCAGTATAAACAATGGTATAGGCGCAGGAGTGGCTGTGTGGTAAGTTGCTTGCTAACCAACCACATGGTTCCGGGTTCAGTCCCACTGCGTGGCACCTTGGGCAAGTGTCTTCTGCTATAGCCCCAGGCCGACCAATGCCTTGTGAGTGGATTTGGTAGACGGAAACTGAAAGAAGTCTGTCGTATATGTATGTATATATATGAATGTGTGTGTGTATATGTTTGTGTGTCTGTGTTTGTCCCCCTAGCATTGCTTGACATTCAATGCTGGTGTGTTTACGTCCCCGTCACTTAGCGGTTCGGCAAAAGAGACCGATAGAATAAGTACTGGGCTTACAAAGAATAAGTCCCGGGGTCGATTTGCTCGACTAAAGGCGGTGCTCCAGCATGGCCGCAGTCAAATGACTGAAACAAGTAAAAGAGTAAAAAAAAAATTTTTTTAAATGGGAAAAAAATTCACAAAAAATAAAGGCAAGAGTGACAGGAACAAGATGTGAGTTGACATACCTCCTGGCAGAAGTGCTGCACACTGTTAAGGTATTTCTGTAATTCCTTGTTTAAACGTTCCAGTTCAAGGACGACACCAGCGTACTTCCGCTGGAATTCATAGGTAATTGGTTTCTGTAATGATTCCTAGCCAAAGAGAAAGTTTAATTTAATTAAACAGAAAACGGATTGACAAAAGGTGAAGGAAGAAGTGGCCACTGCTCTTACCATGCAAAAAAAGTCACAAGTGAAAGACACAGCTAACAGTCTAAAAAATAGATGACTGAAGTAGAAATTTCAATATTACCTGAACCATATATAACTCTTAAAGATCATAAAGATAATATTCTTGCCAAGCACACATGTAGAGTAATAAATCTAGGAAAAAGCGAGATAAGTAGCCTCAGTAAAAAACAGTTTTAGATTCCATCATTTTTTAACATTAAACAGGTCAATTCTCCTCTATTACGGAATAAGAGCTTTTCAGTTATCGAGTGGTTTGATAACGTAGATAACATGCACCGTAGTAAATCTATGTAGTTCTATACAGAGTTTCCTCCATCTCAAACTAAATACCTTCTCGAAAAGCTTTAGTATTTGGTAGAGGGTTTTATTTCAGCACTTATGTCAGTGCCATGTAAAGAAAAAAAAAAAGGGGGGGGGGCACCTGAGCTAGTGCCACCTGAACAAATACCCAGTATGATGCTCTGTAAAGTAGTTAGCATTAGGAAGGACATTTCAGCTGCTTGTATTTGCACTCAAACTCTTTAGTTGGGTAAACAGTCTTTACTGTAGACCAAGCAAAAAATTTGCAAGTTGATATTAATGCAACTTCTAACCATCCAACCAATAATCCGTAGCAACATAGTTAATATTAATTAGCTCGTCTCTCTTTTCATGGAGATTCCTCTTTAGTGTGAGCGTTATTTATTATGAGAATACATTAAAAGACAATGGCTTCAAAGATAGAACATAATACAAGTAAAACAGCTCTAATATACATAGGCACAAAATAAACATTATATAATATAATCCTCTATGTAAAATCATATGGTATAATCCTCTGTGCAGTTTAGATGTTCATTTTAATGTAGCCCAGGTTTTATTAACCCTTTAGCATTTAAACCAGCTATATCTGGCCTAAATATTCTGTGTTTTATATTGAAATAAGTCAGGTGCAGCCTCTCACACCTACCATACAATGTCATTTGAAAATTAAGCAATCACATCATGAAAATCCCAAAGCTACATGTTAATGCATGATTAATTCAAAACAATGTGAATAAATGAGCATTACATTTGACAGAATAATGTGAATGCTAAAGGATTAGATCTCATAAATAAATATTTCCCTACAGACCATTAACATCATCAGATCTTCAACAGAAGCAGTGTTATAGAGAGTTGGTTTCACCAAAATCTTCCATATTCCCACAGCCAGTGTTATCAAAAAAACAACTTTTTAAGCATAAACAATGAAACCTCACTTGTATGTAATTTCAGCAACCTTAAAATCTGCCCACTGAATGGCAAGTGCCTTTCCAAAACATTAGTTTATTGAGTTAAAGTCTCTTTCGCAAATAACAGCAAATAAATATGCGTGAGCACGCACGTGCATGTGTATATGTCTGTCTCTCCCGTCTTGGCATTGCATGCTAAGTTGTAAAATGGTTGTCACTGCCACACAAGCAGTGTCATTCATTTCCAATCATCTGTAAAAACATGTCTGGCCTTGGGGAAATATTACCTTGCTCAGAAACAGGTGACGGTTGGCAACAGGAAGAGCATCTGGCCATAGAAAATCTGCCTCAATAAACTCTTGAAGCATGGAGAAGTGAAAGTTAAAACAATGACAACGATGGATGCATTTAAAACATTTACAGCGTAACATAGAAACAGAGAGAAGACAACTTACAAACTTTTCCGCGTGACAGTTCATTTCTTTTAATTTCTTTATCCAATCTTTTTTCATTAAGAGTATTTTTGATAATTTAATCTGAAAATAGATTTAAAGGCAAAGTTTATCTCACAGGACCAACAAACCATATGTCCAAATCTAGAAACAAGACACCTTGTACTCATCAGAGATTAAACCAATCACAACATGGCATGGATATATTGATTTCTACATACTGTTTGCTAACATATTCTTTTTCTCTCTCTCTTTTACTTGTTTCAGTCATTTGACTGTGGCCATGCTGGAGCACCACCTTTAGTCAAGAAAATCGACAATAATGATAATGAGTGATGATGACGACAGCAGTGCCAATGATGAATGATAGTGAATGATGATAAATGATAATGACAATGAATGATGATGAATGACAACGAATGATAATGAATGATGGTGATGATGGTAACAAGCAATGATGTTGAGAATGAATGATGGTTAAGAAATTTATTGGCTATAAAATCAATACTTACAACATGTAACAAAAACTTCACTGGAAACCCTCCATAAGTGGCCCCTTCTAAACTCCGAAACTGGGTTTTTATGGGAGAACTGCTGAGAAGGGGATCGTTCTCCTAAAAATACACACAACCATTAGTCATGATTAGAGATTTCATTTTATTTTCAAATCAAAAAAAAGTTGTTACCTGGCTAAAAAAAAAATCCATATAAAAATATAGACCCTAAATTGTTGTTGTTAATGGGGGGGAGGGAACAAGTTGATTACATCGACCCCCCCCCCCCAGTGCTCTACTGCTCCACATTAAAGAACCCTAAGAGGTGAAAGGTAAAGTCAACCTCAGCAGAATAATAATAATGAGACAATTATAGAAGCTTACCAACTGGTGGCTGGGTGACCCTATCCGAGGAGCAAACCTCGGAGGATGGGATGTCGTCAACTTGGATCGGTGCCGCTGCTGAAAGGCTGATAATGGTGTCGTTTCCTGTGGACTTGTGCTCTTGAAATGGAAAAGAAGATAAAAAAAAAAAAACATTTTGGAATTTTATCAACTTAGGGCCAGTGCTCAGAGAAAAGGGGTCGGTTATTTTGTACTGTAGTAACAGAGAGTTAATCCTTTAACCTTTAAACCTGCCACATCAGACCCAAGTATTCAACTTGTCTTATGTTCAAACTGGCCAAATCCAGCCTCTCACACCAACTCTGCAATGTCATTCTAAAGCTAAACGATCATTGAAATCTCGAAGCCACGAGATTAATTCAGGATTAATTCCAAACGAGGCAAATCAATAAACTTTACATTTGACTGAGTAATTTGAATGCTAAAGAGTCAATGGTTAGATCGAAATAGTGAAGAGATGCAGGCGGGGGCATTCGAGTGAGGAATTGCTAATAGAAAAGGGGTACAGGAAAACATTTCTTAACCCCTTAGCATTCAGGTTACTCTTGTCACACGTAATGCTTATTTATTCACATTGTCTTGAATTAATCAGCCATTCTCTCATAATTTTGAGATTTCGACAATATGTTTGTTTTTAGAATGATATTGTTGGGTTGGTGTAAAAAGCCAGATCTGGCCACTTTAAATCCTGAAGGGTTAAATCAAGGAAGAAGTGAAATTAAACATACACATCTGTGTGATGTGTATATGTGTGTGTGTGTGTGTGTATATATATATATATATATATATATATATATGTGTGGTTGGAATTTACAAAAAAAACAAAAGACAAAGACAGGTGTGTAAGCAACAAACAGGTGTATTAGTTTAATGCTCGGGAAGGTGAGAAAGTGTTTTACAGTTCGAGCCTACGCTCGTCAACAGAAAGGAACACAAGGAAATAAAGAGAGAGAGAGAGAGAATGAAAAAATGCTTTAGTGGCTAGCGGTCGATCATGGTGATATATATACATGCTAAGAGTGAACATTGAGAATGTGTATGTGTAGTTGAAATGAAATGCCAAAAGCTGTGATTTTCATCCAGCTACTTCCATTCTATAATTCAAATATATATAAACTTGGTGTTGTAACTGTGTGTGCGCATGCGTGTGCATGTGTGCACATGAGGATGCATATCCAAGCTCGAGCATTTGGAGGAAATCACAGAACAGCTGAAGATTGTTCTGGGAGAGAAGAGGAGGAAAGGGAGGAAGATGAGGAAAGGAACAGCAGGACTTACCAAAACCTCGTAGTCTGAGATGGAATGCGTACCCAAGCCAGCTCGGTCGAAGATCACTCTATACGTGTTATTAACAGTGTCCAGGGCTTCCACAGACCCCGTGAACAAACCATCTTGCACCTTCCTGAACCGTGCTGAAAGAAGTTCAAATGTTATGTAGAAAGAGAAAACAAGTTTGGCCAAATTAAAGGACATCATCATCGTAATCATCGTTTAACATCTGTTTTTCCATGCTAGCATGGGTCAAGCTATAGAAACCATGCCAAGGCAGACATAGGAGATCAATGCAGCCCTTCAACACCTCAGATCCTGCCAAACCATCCAACCCATGCCAACATGGAACATGGATGGATGTTAAATGATGATCATATATATACATATGTATGTGTGTGTGTAAATATATATGTGAGCAAACTACATGTACATATATATACATAGACAGGTATAAATGCATATAAATATGCTTATTAAAAGGCACCTGTGCTGGCGACGGATAAAAAGCATCCATGCTGGTGGCACGCAAAAGGAACCCATTACACTCTTGGAGTGGTTGGCATTAGAAAGGGCATCCAGCCGTAGAAACCATGCCAAACCAAACTAGAACAGCTCTCCAGCTGCAGTCAAACGGTCCAACCCATGCCAGCATGAAAAGTGGATGTCGAATGATGATGATGATAATGATACACACATAAAGTGTTCGCATGGTCACCACTACCACCACCACCACCATCATCATCATTAGACAGATAAAGAATCCAATAAACCTACCTGTTACTTTGGTTCCGATGACCAAATGCATGGGTATCTCTTCTGGCAAGTCCTTAAAGTTCGTCAACTCCCGCAGTTTCCTCTGCTGTAGTAACCGGATTTTACAACGTCGCTGGTCAAGAGCATCACGTTCCTCTTTGAAGAAAGCTGCTGAACACCTGAGAAAAGATGACAAACATTAGCACCCAACATATATTACTTTTATTGATACCCCAGCTGTGCACCACACCTGTGGAAGCTGACAAGTTCATCTCCACAGGTGTGAAAACTGACCATCTTTCATCATCATTTAACGTCCGTTTTCTATACTGGTATGAGTTGGACAGTTTGACTGAAAACTGGTATGTTAGGGAGCTGTACCAGGTTCCAATCTGATTTGGCATGGTCTCTACAGCTGGATGCCCTCCCTAATGCCAACCACTCCTAGAGTGTAGTGGGTGATTATTACATGCCACTGGTATGGGTGTCAGTTACAAAATACCAGCATCAGCCATGACTACAAACTCACTTGGCTTGACAAGTTTTTTCAAGTATGGTATATAGCAAAAGGTCTTGGTCACTGTCACTGCCTTCGTGAGGCCCAAAGTTTGGAGGGTGCTTCTAATGTGCCACTAGCCTGGGTGTCAGTTACAAAACCATCATGACTATGATCTCACTTGGTTTGACAGATTTTTTTCAAGTACGGTATATAACAAAAGGTCTCGGTCACTTATTTCTTTACTGTCCACAAGAGGCTAAACATAGAGGGGACAAACAAGAACAGACAAAGGGATTAAGTCGATTACATCGACCCCAGTGCATAACTGGTACTTATTTAATCGACCCTGAAAGGATGAAATGCAAACTCGACCTCAGTGGAATTTGAACTCAGAACGTAGTGGTAGACGAAATACCGCTAAGCATTTCGCCCGGTGTGCTAGCATTTCTACCAGCTCACTGGGTTCTCATTCCTAAGGTATTTCACTTGTTCCTGCCTCCATGAGACCCAAAGTTGGGGGGGGGGCTTCTCACATGCCACTGACACAGTTGCACGACAGTGGCATCAGCCATGACTTACCTTTTCACTTGGCTTAATAGGTTTTCTCAAACAGTGTTCATGGGGAGCTTTTTATGTGCCACTGGTACAGGTGCCAGTTACGTGACACAGGCATCGGCCACGACTACGATTTCACTCTCAGACTGATAGGTCTGGCAAAACTAACCAGCTGATCTCCCACAGGTCTGGACGCAAGATAATCTCCAGCACGAGGCTACAGTGGAAGATATTTGCCCAAAGGTGCCATGCATCAGGACTGAACCTGGAACCATGTGGTTGAGAAGCAAGCTTCTTACCAAACATCAACACAAATGCAGAAACTGGGAAGCGGCTCCGGAGACTCTTCAGTTAAAGGCAGACACAGCCATTTGCTGGAATTCTATAAGTACTGCTAAATGAATAATGTGGCAAAAGGTGAGCATCAAAATTAAAGACAATTAGCAAACACAACTTCTTCCCCTCCATCCACTCACCTGCGAGGTTTACCCATGAGGCGTCGAATCTTGCACCATTCTACCCTCCGTAAAAGCTTGGTTTTAAGCTGTGGGAAAGACTCCCTCAAACAACTGCAAAACTCATTTTCTCCTTGAAATAAAGGCCTGAAAAATTGAAAAATAACAATAAGCAACAAATGATGTGTAATGGTAGGCAGAAGGGCCACACTGGCTTAAACACACCAGGGATCTTTCCATTCCAACCAAACAACCTGTCTTCACTGCCACACCATGCGTTCTCTTACAAACAGCCTCATTATTACACTGCAACTCCAATCAATGCCCTCTTCAACATCCTACACACACACACTGTTATTACTACACTATATCTCCACAAAATGTCCTCACAAGACATCCTACACCACCACCACCACACTAGAATCCCTCCACACACGTCCTCATCAACATACATTCGGTCAAGTCACTCTTGACTGACTGCTACTTGACTAACAAGTAAACCAGTAGAAACTGCCACATGCTTGGGTCATTACAGACTACACCAGTAACCCCACCAAGGCTTGCTTGGTGAGGAGGGAGATTTATTGGACATCCTACAGGACAAACAACAAAACTTGTCAACGGGGCAGAAAAACTCAAGAGAGTCAGCGGCCATCTAAGGATGTGTGAGGGTGCATGGCCTAAATCCTACACACCCTGTTACTACTAAACTATATCTCCACACAATGTCCTCACAAATCACCATCACAACAACACATCATCAATATACATTCAGTCAAGTCACTCTTGAACCGACTGCTAACAAGTAAACCAGTACAAACTGCCACATGGTTGGGTCATCAGCATTCATTCATTCATTCATTGTTCGACCGTGGTCAAGACAATGGAATTTACCATGCTACGCCAGACTTCACGGGCCATCATAGCATTATGGAGGTCCTGTCGCTGGATGCCTGTATCCCTGGAGATTACATCAGGGTAGGAGAGTGTGCGCCCTCTGGTATCGCGAGCAGATGGCTTCCAGAGGAGAAGAGTAGAAATTACCTCGTTTTCAGCTCTACAACAATGTCCAGCAAACTGGACTCTTCTACCTTTCACAAGAGATGACACAGGTGGTAGTTTCCCATATATTTGTACTTTGGTTAGATGATGCTTCCACGAGAGATTTTGAGCTCTCATAAGGAGGCGAGTGTAAGTTCCATCCAACCGCCTCTCAAGCTTCTTTGATAACGTCCAGGTTTCAGGCTTGCTTGGTGGGGTAGGGGGATTTAGTGGACATCCAGTAGGACAAACAACAAAACCTATCAAAAGGCAGAGGAACTCAAGAGAGTGGTTGACATTAGGAAAGGCATCCAGTCACAGAAACCATGCCAGAGATGACGTAGGAGCTCAATGCAGCCCTGCAGCTAGCTGGTGCCCTGTAAAACCGTCCAACCATGACAGCATGGAAAGCAAATGTTAAATGATGAGGATGAAAAACAATTCAATTTAGTCGAAAATTATTTGAATTTAATCTTAAACTTTCAACTTACATATCTAAATTTGAGTAGAACCATTCGTAACAGACCCATCGGTGAGCTTTAGGTAACTTGAGCAGGTTGCGGAGAGGGATGCCAATTGCATATGCTTTCTTTTTGTCAGGCGAGCTGGAAAGTCTATTGTACTGTGATGGGGGAAAAGAGACAAACTGTACATTAGCTAAATACCAATGATGACGACAATACACACCACATGCTGTATTTACCTGTGTACAAGTCACACCCTTAATTTAGTGTTAACTCTTGGGATGAAGTTCTTCTCTTTGTGACTTTAGCTTTGCTCTGAGTATAAGTTGCTCTCGAGTACAAAATTTATAAGTAGCACTCAAGTTTTTTTCTAGTACAAAATTGTGCAACTGATACACACGAAAATACAATGTATGTGTGTGTATATAGAGAAATAGACAGACAGACAGACAGAATAAACAGACAGATAGATAGATAGACAGACATATAATATATAGTGATACTTCACAGTACAAGTTTAATTCGTTCCATGACCAAGTTGTCTTATGATTTACGCGCTTTACAAATTAATTAAAATATAATTAATCTGTTCCAGCCCCAACAAATCCACTCAAAAATAATTTAGGGGTTTTCAAACAGAAAAGGTGTAATTACAAGTAAAATGACAATTATAAAAAAAAGGGAATGCAAAAGAAACAGGTAAACTGGTTTCATTAACTGAATTACCTTAAAGCTGAGATGATTTGAGTGCTTGTACTGCAGATTCCCGCTCATACTTCAAGACAAGAATTTGCACAAGTCTCTGCTCGTACAGTAAATTACTTGTACAATGGGGCACTCGTACTGCGAGGTTCTACTGTGTATGTATGTGTGTGTATATATATATATATATATATATATATATATATATGTATATATATATACCAGAAATTAAACAGAAATACTGATTTCAAATTTTTGGCACAAGGCCAGCTATTTTGGGGGAGGGGAGGAGTTGGTTACATCGACCCCCTAGTGTTCAATTGGTACTTATTTTATCAACCCCGAAAGGATGAAACGCAAAGCCGACTTCATAGAAATTTGAACCGAGAACATCAAGACGGATGAAAAGCCAGTGGGCATTTTTCTGTCAGTTCACCACTTTACAAAGAAGCCAAAATATTAGAATATTGTATATGAGCCCCTAATGGCACTCCTCACTTCAGCTTGGAAAGTAATTTAAGGAAAGATGTACATTTGTCAAAAGCAATGCAACAATAACAGAAAGATGCCTTGGTCCATAATGCTAGCATTGAAAAATGGATGTTAACCCCTTGACAACAGTTGACGCAAATATGCGATCACACTTTTGCTTGCCTACCCGCGGTTATCATAAATATATGATGTAGAGCTGCCCTACATCTATCACGGACTTTTTAGCGGCTGACGTATGTTTACATTCGCTATCGTGTTCTTTATCTCTTGAGGTGCATGCGCTCGCCGTCCCGTGCATTATCTTAGCTATTTTAGGTTACGTTCAAGTCATGAGACTAGCAGTAGACCAATGACATGCGGATACTTTACATGCATAATACCGTGTTTTGAGTTGTACCACACACAAGCTATATTCTGAACTTGAGCAGAATAACTCATGCATATCATTTGATAAATAGCTTCACAGAGTTTGTTTTCATAAACCGGTAGACGTTAAATGTACAACGTTATGTTATTGTAACGGTGAACATAAATAGACACGAGCTTGTTGGCACTTGTGTGCTTCTGTGGCCTCATTAGATAAAAAAAAGTGGAGCAGGAGTGGCTGTGTGGTAAGTAGCTTGTTTACCAACCACATGGTTCCGGGTTCAGTCCCACTGCGTGGCACCTTGGGCAAGTGTCTTCTACTATAGCCTCGGGCCGACCAATGCCTTGTGAGTGGATTTGGTAGACGGAAACTGAAAAGAAGCCCGTCGTATATATGTATATATATATATATGTGTGTGTGTGTGTGTTTGTCCCCCTAGCATTGCTTGACAACCGATGGTGGTGTGTTTATGCCCCCGTTACTTAGCGGTTCAGCAAAAGAGACCGATAGAATAAGTACTGGCCTTACAAAACAATAAGTCTCGGGGTCGAGTTGCTCGATTAAAGGCGGTGCTCCAGCATGGCCGCAGTCAAATGACTGAAACAAGTTAAAGAGAGAGTAAAAGAGTGTGTCTCGAATGCTTTAGGTAATACCGGCATCAAGAGGTTAAAAAAAAAGAAACCTTCCCCAGATTCACTCAACTGTGCCACTGGGAAAGTAGCCTAACTCCCCTTGCTTCAGTATGCTAACCAGCAAACAGGTTTCACTTTATTCAGACTGAGTTAACCCTTTACCATTCAGATTATTCTGTCAAAAGCAATGCTTGTATTATTCACATTGTTTTGGTTTAATCATGGCTTATCTCATAGCTTCGAGATTTCAATGATGTGATTGATTGTTTTTAGAATGACATTTTAGGGTAGGTGTAAGAGGTCAGATCTGGCTGGTTTGAACATAAAACGGGTGGAATATTTGGACCGGATATGGTCGGTTTTAAATGCCAAAGGGTTAAGCAGAAGGAAAAGACTGCAGGTATACAGTTAATAGCTACAAGGAAATGAATCCTCATCATCATCGTTATCACTGTCATCATCATCATCAGCAAGCAGGCACTGGTCTGGCAGCATCACACAAAGAGACTTGCACCATTCTTCTGGCTTTTTCACTTCCAAGTTCAAAAGTCAACATTTGTCTTTCATCTTTCTGGGGTCAATAAAATATATCAGAAAACTACCAAAGCCAATACAATTGACTGTTCATCTTCTCTTCCCAACCAGTTTCTTTTCCTTGGGCTTATGTAAATCATCATCATCATCATCATTATTATTATTATCATTATTATTATTGAGTGAGAGAGCCGTTCATGCCATCAAAGTGACACTGGGATAAAATATACGAAGCCCAGTATACCCATCATGACTACCCGTCTGATAAGGGTACACCAGGCACATGCATCACAACAATGTGTGCACGACATGGTGATCTCATATCAAGATAAACGGCACATGCCCTTGCAGGTGGGGCCCAGTTAGAATTTTCTTCGAGTCAAGTAGCCCAGCCTGCTCAAAAATTCCCTGAAGAAGGGTTGTTTAAGGATGTTGAATGAAACATCCATGTTTCCAAAGGTGAATTATCCAAACCCCTCGGCGGAATTTGAACTCTGAACGCAGTGACAGGTAAAATACTGCTAAGCATTTTGTCTGGTTCGCTAACGATTCTGTCGGCTCTCCACCAAAATTTGAATCCATTATTATTATTAGTATTATTATTATTAGTATCAAGGTGGTGAACTGGTAGAACCATTAGCATGCCGGGCGAAATGCTTAGTGGTATTTTGACTGCTGCTATGTTCTGAGTTCAAATTCCACCGAGGTTGAGTTTGCCTTTCATTCCTTTCGGGGTCGATAAATTAAGTACCAGTTATGCACTGGGGTCGATGTAATTGATTTAATCCCTTCCCTCAAGCTGGCCTTGTGGCAAACATTTAAAATTATTATTATTATTATTATTAAAGCAGCAAGCTAGCAGAACCATTGGTTCACCGGGCGAAATGGTGAGCAGCATTTTGTTCACCTTTACATTCTGGGGTCAAATTCTGCCGAAGTCAACTGTACCTTTCATCTATTCAGGGTTGATAAAATAAGTACCAGTGAAACACTGGGGTCAATGTAATCGACTAGTCCCCTCCCCCAATTTTCAGGCCTTGTGCCTTTAGTAGAAAGGATTATTATTATTATTATTGAGGAGGTCAGCTGGTAGAATCGTTAGAGTACTGCAAAAGATGTCTTGCGTCACATTCCTGCCAAGGTTGACTTAGCCTTTCGTTCTTTCAGGGAGTTGATAAAATAAAATACCAGTCACGTACTGAGAGTGTGTGCATATGTGTGTGTGTGGGGGGAGGGTGTAATCAAATTACCCCCTCCCGCCTGCTCTTTCTTCATAATACTGACCTTTTGCCTGAATGAGAAAATGATGATGATTATGATGATGATGTTGATGATTATGATGACCAGTGATGACAACAATAATGATCACGACAAACAGGGGAGGGAGGAGGAAGAGGAGGTGGTGGTGGTGATGGTAAATTGTTATGAAAGTTGTTATGGTGTGGAGCTCCAGGCCCCCATAATCATAATGCAGCTCATATGACAGAAAGATGTTAAAACAAGATATGAGGGAGATTTGGCTGCTATTCCTAGCAGGTAAAGCAACCACATGGAAGGTCTCTCTTCATCCCTCTATAGATGTTCAGGTTGCTTCAGAGCATTTTTTAAAATATTTTTCCTAATCTTTCTTTGCGCTGCACTCAGCTCTGTTGTAGGAGTGGAACTGGCTTTGTCAGTCAGACAGACTGAGTCAAACAGAGTTATATGCCCTTGATCACAACATCCTCGACATCATTGTTGTACATCCATTTTTCCCATGCAGGAATGGGTTTGATGTTATGTATTGAGGTAATAATCCACAGCTGGATACTCTACCTGTCACCAACCCTTCTATCCTTGTTTTTCAAAGGTAAGTGCAGGTGTGGTAAGAAGTTTGTTTCCCAAACATATGGCTCTGTGTTCAATCCCACTGCGTGGTACCTTAGGCAAGTGTCTTCTACTATTGCTCCAAGCTAACCAAAGCCTTGTGAGTAGATCTGGTAGATGGAAACTGTAGGAAACCTGTCAGGTGAGTGTGTATACATATATGTGTGCGGCCAATGGCAGTGCCACCTGACTGGCACCTTTGCTGGTGGCACGTAAAAGGCACCATTCAAGCGTGGCCGATGCCAGTGCTGCCTGACTAGCATATAAAAAGCACCATTCGAGCGTGGTTAATGCCAGTGCCACCTGACTGGCTCCCATACTGGTAGCACATAAAAACACCCACTACACTCTCAGAGTGGTTGGCATTAGGAAGGGCATCCAGCTGTAGAAACCTTACCAGATCAGGCTGGAGCCTGGTGCAGCCTCCTGGTTTGCCAGTCCTCAGTCAAACCGTCCAACCCATGCAAGCATGGAAAGCAGACGTTAAACGATGATGATGGCTGATGACACATACACACACACATCAGCATCAACATTTACTGCCTATTTTCCATGTGTATTCGTGTGTGTGTTATTGGCTCCTTGCCTTGACACCATGTGACAGCTGTAAGCGAGTGCCACCATCATACAGGGTCCTTCATTCCTGATCTTTCATGAAAAAACACGTCTGATCATGGGAACATATTCACCTTGCTCGGAAAGAGTGAAGGTTGATGACAGGAAGGGTGCCCGGCTGAGGAAAACCAGCCTTGACAAAATTCCATCTGATCCATTTTGAGCGCAGGAAGGTTGCATGTTAAAACGATGCTGATGTAACCAATGGCAACAGTATATTTATTCCACCAGTTTTCACAAGTCAAAACTGCTGAGCTACAACAGTATGGATGGACTGCTTACAAAGAACATCAAGATAACATTACCTATTTCTTTACTACCCACAAGGGGCTAAACACAAAGAGGACAAACAAGGACAGACAGACGGATTAAGTCGATTACATCGACCCCAGTGCATAGCTGGTATTTATTTAATCAACACCGAAAGGATGAAAGGCAAAGTCGACCTTGGTGGAATTTGAACTCAGAATGTAGCGGCAGACGAAATACAGCTAAGCATTTCGCCCAGCGCGCTAACGTTTTTGCCAGCTTGCCGCCTTGATAACATTACCGTCATTTAAATGGTATCCTGTGATGATGATGATGAGGAAGGAAGGAAGGAAGGGGAATATTGTGTGAATGGAGGGGAAGGAAGAGAACTAACAAAGTGGGGAGAAAGGAAAGTAATGTGCTTGGGTGGAGGGAAAAGTAGCGAGGAAGAAGAGGAGGATGAGGGAGAAAAACTGTACCTTGATGGAGGAGGGTAACTGGGTTTTGAACTCATGACCACACTATATTGCAATAAAAAAAATATGAAAAGAAATTTGGGAAAAAAAAATCTGCTAAACAATGCATATGACATGATTACACACAAGACAATGAGTAAGCCCCTTATGTGGTCAACTTGCCCTGCAAGAAATAGAAGTCAAATCCTCTGCAAATTACACTCAACTGTCTTCAAAAAAAAACAGAGACAGACTAGATAATGTGATCCTAGGTATACTGTGCCCTAGGTTAGGTGAAAAGGATGGAATGTCTGTGATTGTAGGAGGTCCCTGACTTACTCCTCTCAAGGCTGACCAAGGGGCTAAGACAACAACGAACAATGCAGGCAGGTACGTGATTACAAAAGGACTACATTTACCGATGTCGACAAATTGGATGTGGGTGTTTTCGCTTGTTTCTTCGGAGTTTTGATACAATAACCAGATTCTTCTTCTTCATTGTAAAACCGAGAGTTTTTCTTCCGGATTCTCTGAGGCTACAAAATAATTTACAAACAACATTTTCATGGCTTCTGTGTTTGTTTTTTATTATTTTTTTTTTAATTTTTGTTTTTTTTAAAATTCTACCCTTTAACCATTTCTTCAACAATATATTTCTTTAAAAAAAAAAAAATTCTCTTTTGTTTATTCATTTCAGTTATTGGACCGTGACCAGAATGGGGCATCACAGTCACCAAGGGTTTATGTTTTTCTTGGGAGCGTTTCTTTGATCTGTTTTTTTTTTATCTTTTATGTTCCTTATACCAAGCCTGGTACCTTCTCTGGTATATATTTTATCTATTCTGATAAGAAATGAAAGGCAAGTCATCATTGGCCTAACAGGAAGTGACTTGGTCAGAACTCAATACACTGAAGCCCCAAATTCCTTCATTACTGCCCCTATGCGCACACACAAAGGGTGCCAGTATAATAAGGACCACATTTAAAACCAGAAATAAAAGAAAAGCAAATATTTAAGAACAAAAGAGAAACGGTAAACCACAAACAGAAAATACTGGAAACATTTCATCTTTTTTTTTTGTTTTAAGGATTTCTTAATAACACAAATTTTTTGCCGTATTTCATTTTGCTTTTCAATTAATTTTAGCTGGAAATGTGGTAATTACTTTAAATATATCCAATATGTGTGTGTGTATAATTATGTGTGTGTGTGTATGTATGTATGTATATGTGCATATATATGTGTGTGTGTGTGTGCATATATATGTATAGGTGTGTGAGATCAAACCCCAGAGCTGGTGTCAAAAAGGATTAAAGAATTACACAGACAATTTAGAAACAGAAATAGTTAGAGTAGATTCTGGTATCAGCCAGATTGGTAGTTCGCATTGTGCCTCTGGCACTGTTATTGTCTGTGGTCCAAGACACTGAGATACCAAACTGTTCCCTTCGTTAGTTCTTAGATTCTTTCAACTATTTAACTTCACACAAACTTCTAAACCACCCATCCTTCCTTCTGTTACGACTCCTCAGTGGCGCTTGGTGGTTGTTGTATTGAGCACGGTGCCACACCCGATTCCAAGCAGGGATACAACAAAAGTTTCCAATTAAGATTTCTGATTAAATTAATAAATAAGGCTAATATTTATAATGAATCCGACATTTTCGATGGGTGTGCAGCACGCACACACGGCACACCTGGAATATACGCCCCAGCTATTACTACCGTCTTCACACTTCGGATTCGGCACTAAACATATCCTTCAAATCCTTTCTCCCTAAAAACAACATCCTTCTGGAATCTTCCCAACCAACATTTTCCGGCAAATGTTGCCCACTGTTTAAGTTTAGCCCATTAAGCATTTAAACCAGACACATCCGGCCAAAATATTCCACCCATTCTATGTTCAAACTTGCCAGATCCAGCTTCTCACACCTACTCTACAATGTCATTCTCAAACTAAACATTCACATCATCCAAATCTCAAAGCTACGAGGTTAATGCCTGGTTAATTAAAAACAATCAGATTAATTAAGCATTACATTTGATGAAGTAATCTGAATGCTAAAGGGTTAAATTAAACATCACTCACGTATTTGTCCACACTCCACTCATTACTCAACTCAAACGCTATGCACTCAGGATTTCTTTACTCATTTGTAAAATATTCTTGGATCATTTTAAGTGCATGTGTGTGTGTATATATATATATTCTTTTATTTGTTTGTCATTTTGACTGCGGCCATGCTGGAGCAGTACCTTTAGTCAAACAAATCGACCCCAGGACTTATTCTTTGTAAGCCTCGTACTTATCCTATCGGTCACTTTTGCTGAACCGCTAAGTTACAGACACGTAAACACACCAATATCGGTTGTCAAGTAATGGTGGGGGGACAAACACAGACACATATATATATATATACTCGATAGGCTTCTTTCAGTTTCCATCTACCAAATCCACTCCCAAGGCTTTGGTCAGCCTGAGGCTATATTAGACGACACTTGCCCAAGGTGCTACACAGTGGGACAGAACCCAGAACTATATGGTTGGACAGCAAGCTTCTTACCACATGCAGCCCCCTAAAATACTCCAGGTTTTAAATCTGGCCCAGATATTAGAAAGGTTGCAAAACCCTGCTCTAAACACTGGGACCATTTTGTCTCAAAACAATTGTTTTATCTCTCTTAATCTTAGTTTACCTCCCTAATCTATCTAATTATCCCCTTAGTCTGGTTACAAAGAAAGAGCTGACCAGGATCTACTCAACAACAATAGCAACAATCAAAGTATCAACCTAACAAAAACCATTAACAAGTAATTAACAATAGAAATTAAAACAAAATTAACTTTTAAAATCACTCACATTTCCTCGTCGAGGGGGCGTCCTGTAGCAACCTTTGCCTGGAAAATTGGAGATGAAATGAGAAGAAGAAGGAAAGGACTTCATAAACAATACAAGCAAAACAAATGTTTTACATTCTGCAGGGATCCAGTAATTAAGGACATCATCATCATCATCATCATTATTATTATTATTATTATTGAGTGAGAGAGCAGTTCATGCCATCAAAGTGACACTGGGGTAAAATATACGAAGCCCAGTATACCCATCGTGACTACCCGTCTGATAAGGGTACACCAGGCACATGCATCACAACCATATGTGTGTGCGACATGGTGATCTCATATCAAGATAAACAGCACATGACCTTGCAGCTGGGGCCCAGTTAGAATTTTCTGCTGGTCGAGTAACCCATCCCGCTCAAAAGGTCCCCGAATAAGGGTTGTTTAAGGATGTTGAACGAAACACCCATGTTTCCAGAGGTGAAATATTCAAACCCCTATTATTATTATTATTATTGAGTGAGAGAGCAGTGCATGCCATCAAAGTGACACTGGGGTAAAATATATGAAGCCCAGTATACCCATCGTGACTACCCGTCTGATAAGGGTACACCAGGCACATGCATCACAAACATATGTGTGTGCGACATGGTGATCTCATATCAAGATAAATAGCACATGACCTTGCAGGTTGGGCCCAGTTAGAATTTTCTTCTGGTCGAGTAACCCATCCCGCTCAAAAGGTCCCTGAATAAGGGTTGTTTAAGGATGTTGAACGAAACACCCAAGTTTCCAGAGGTGAGATATTCAAACCCCTATTATTATTATTATTAGGTTGTTCTGAAAATAATGGCCAATTTCAGAATCATAACTTTATTCTGGAAAAATTAACAACAGAAATGTTTTGATTAGTCAAAGTATGCATCTCTGCCACCAATCAACGAGATTATTTATGCCTAGAATCTGACAAAAACTTATTGGCTCTGGTGCTAAGAAATCTTTGAATGCTGGTTCCACCTCTGGTTTGGACCTGGAAGTTTTATCCACTTAAAAACGTGTTTAAATGCTTTAAAAAAATGGTAGTCATTGGCTGAAAGATCAGGAGAACACGGAGGATGTGGTAAAGTCTCGTATCCCAAGTCTGTGAGTTTCTGCAGCGTCATTCTTGCAACATGTGGTTTTGCATTATCGTGGAGCAGGATTGGGTCACGCCGATTCCGTGTGTTGCATTTCATCCTTTGATACTGTCCTCCAGATCTTGGGCCCTTATGGTCAATAAAAGAAATCATTGTTGCTGCTGCTACTACTACTACTACTATTACTATTGTTATTATTATTATCAAGGAGTGAGCTGGCAGAATCATTTGCATGCTGGACAAAATGCTAAGTGGCATTTCAACCAGCTTTGCATTCTGAGTTCAAATTCTGCCGAGGTCAGCTTCCCCTTTCATCGTTTTTGGGTCAGTGAAACAAGTACCAGTTGAGCTCTGGGGAGGGTCAATATGATTGACTTGCCCTTCTCCCACAAAATTTCAGTCCTGGAGTCGATTTGCTTGACTAAAGGCGGTGCTCCAGCATGGCCACAGTCAAATGACTGAAACAAGTAAAAGGGTATTCTACTCTAGGCACAAGGCCTGAAATTTTGGGGGAAGGCGATAGTCAATTACATTGACCTCCCAGTACGTAACTGGTACTTATTTTATTAACCTCCGAAAGGATGAAAGGCAAAGCTGACTTTGGAGACATCCTAATGATAATAACATTTTCTACTATAGGTACAAGGTCTGAAATTTGAGGGGAAGGGGACTAGTTGATTACATCGACCCCAGTATTTCACTGGTACTTAATTTATTGACCCCAAAAGGATGAAAGGTAAAGTCGACCTTGGCGGAATTTGAACTCAGAACATGAAGACAGATGGAAATGTTGCTAAGCATTTGGCCTGGTTTTGTAACAATCCTACCAGCTCTCCACCCTGATGATAATGATTTCTTTTATTTGCCACAGGGGTATCAGAATGAGCAGGACATTACAGAGACAGTTTACAATTAAAAAAGGGAGGGAGGAATTTAAATTAACGAAATGTGTTTAATATTTACCCTCTTTTAGGCTAACTAAAGCCTTCGCCGAGGAACCTGGGAAAAGAAAAAAGAGGGAGAAAATAATAAAATTAGAATTGAAGAAACAGCAACAAAATACACAAGAGAAGTTTGCTCACAACACCTTAGCGTGGTCACCGGTTTGTTTGTTTTTTCTATAAAAGTAATTTTGTTTTGTATAATATGCATGGAACATTGTGTGATATGAATAAATGTTTTTAAAGCCCAAGATGCAGTGGGGTGGGACTGAACTCAAGACCACACGGTTGAGAAACAAGCTTCTTAACCACAACAGCCATGCCTGCACCTATGACTATCTTGAGAAAAATTCAAATCTAGTTGAGGATTGAACCCACAACAGCCAGACGTCAAAGTAGATAGAGAGACCCCCCTTCAGTGATGAATGACCATGGGATTGAACCTAGAACGTTACCCTCTGAGGTACAAGTCCGGGCAAGGTTGTTTATGGAAGACCAGCAGTAAGCCATGCATACCTGACCCCCCCCCTTTTTCCATGCCATCAAAGTTATCCATGAGAAAGGTAAAGGCCGACACACCTTCCCACCAGTGATTTTGCAACTCATTTCTACAGCTGAATGAATTGGAGCAACATGAAATAAAGTGTCTTGCTCAAGAACACAACAAACAACATGGCCTGGAAATTGAACTCATTACCTCAGGATTGTGAGCCTGACACCCTTACCACTGAGCCATGCACTTTCACCTTTTTTTTTTTTTTTTTTTTACAAAGTATATACAGTTGTTGAAAGTAAAAAGACATCAATCAATGAATTAACTGCTCCACCCCCACCCCCACCCATCCCCACTCCCAAACAACCAGTCACCTTCGTATCAATATCACCTGTGCCCTAAATAATAGGGACAGGGAGTCCCCCACTATATAATTGCATTTATATTAAAAACAGCTGGGGGGGGAGGGAGCTTGTAAAGTTAAAGCTGTGAAAGGAACAGCTGTTAAGCTATTGCAACTGTACAGTAGAGATAGGAAGGAGTCAGCCAGTCAATTACTGTAGTGTACAGTGTGTAATAAGTAGGTCAGTGCATGACCACAGGAAATATTCAGTGAACAGGGGGGGGAGGGGTTACAAATTAATACAGATCTTATATCGGGTTAAGCTAAACATATATAATAAACGATACATATATATAAATATGATACATACATACACACACATATATATATACGAATAATACATACATACATACTCTTTACTCTTTTACTTGTTTCAGTCATTTGACTGCTGCCATGCTGGAGCACCGCCTTTAGTCGAGCAACTCGACCCCGGGACTTATTCCTTTTGTAAGCCCAGTACTTATTCTATCGGTCTCTTTTTGCCGAACCGCTAAGTTACGGGGACGTAAACACATCAGCAACGGTTGTCTAGCAATGCTAGGGGAACAAACACAAACACACACATATATATATACATATATACGACAGGCTTCTTTCAGTTTCCGTCTACCAAATCCACTCACAAGGCATTGGTCGGCCCGGGGCTATAGCAGAAGACACTTGCCCAAGATGCCACACAGTGGGACTGAACCCGGAACTATGTGGTTGGTTAGCAAGCTACTTACCACACAGCCACTCCTACGCCTACATACATACAAATATGATACATATATGTGTGTATATATATACACATACATGTGTGCATATATATGTGTATATATATATATATATATATGTGTGTGTGTGTGTATGTATCATATTTATATATATGTATCATTTATTATATGTGTTTAGTTTACCACCTGACTGGCCCTCGTGCTGGTGGCATGTAAAAGCACCGACTACTTGTGAGTGGATTTGGTAGATGGAAACTGAAAGAAGCCTGTCATATACATATGTGTATGTGTCTGTGTTTGTCCCCCCAACATCGCTTGACAACTGATGCTGGTGTGTTTACATCCCTGTAACTTAGCAGTTCGGCAAAAGAGACCTATAAAATAAGTACTAGGCTTATAAAGAATAAGTCCTGGGGTCGATTTGCTCGACTAAAGGTGGTGCTCCAGCATGGCCACAGTCAAATGACTGAAACAAGTAAAAGAAATTAACATCTGGTTTTCCATGCCGGCATGGGTTGGATGATTTAACAGGAGGTGGCAAGCCAGAAGACTGCACTGATCTCCACTGTCTGTTTTGGCATGATTTCTATGGTTGGGTACTGTTCTTCATGCCTACCACTTTACAAGAGTGCACCAGGTGCATTTTAGCAGGACTCCTGTAAGGTCACCAAGTAACTTGCAACACAAGACCCCATCATCACCACCACCTTAACTGAGCGAGTGGGGAATAGTATTGAGGAGAGTGGCTTTGTGCAGGTGATCAGGATTTGAACGCAGAATGTAGACCCAGAAGGATTGTCACTAAGCATTTTGGCTGAAGTACAGACAAATCTGCCAGTTCGCTGCCTTTCATAATAATAATCTATTAGGCGTAGGAGTGGCTGTGTGGTAAGTAGCTTGCTTACAAACCACATGGTTCCAAGTTCAGTCCCACTGCGTGGCACCTTGGGCAAGTGTCTTCTACTATAGCCTCGGGCCGACCAAAGCCTTGTTAGTGGATTTGGTAGGATAGCAGGGACAAGAAACAGGTGTATTACAGTAAGGGAGATACATGGCTACCCTACTTGGAAAAAAGAGAGAGGAAATGAGAAAGAAAACAGCAAAGATGTGTCAGGGTGCATTTGCAAGTTACAAGGAGGTGAATGGAAGTGGAACAGGGGACTGGATAGGGTGAGTAAATTTGCAAGAGCATGAAAGGAGGACGGGAGACAGAGGAAGAAGAATTTAGTGAGTGGTGAGGTGCAAAATTGGCTTCCTACAGTTTCTGTCTATGAAACTCACTAACAAGAAATTGGTCAGCCTGCAGCTGTAGTTGTAGTTGGTACCATTACAATTGCACATACTGTAAAATGACATACACAAACAGGTAAACTGACACCCGAGTGTACGAAGAGCACTTCAAATGTAATTAGTAGTGACTCTCTTGAAAAATCAAGAGAATTTGGCATTGGGCTGTTATCGAGTACCTGCAGAAAAGGGGATTAACCTCCAAGGACATGGTTGCTACATTAAGAGATGGATGAAACTCCAACTTTATCAACAGAGCAAAAGGGGACAGATAAATTTAGGAAGGGAAGGGAGAGTTTTGAAGATGACTCAAGGTCTGAATGTTTTGCAACTGCCACCTGTGAGGAAAACATTGATTGTGTTCACCACCTGCTGATGGACGACAGGTAATTAACTATAAATCAAACAGCCATTGCTATTAGCATATCCCATGTGAGAGTTGAAAATGTTCTGCACAGGGAACTTGACATGATGAAGGTTTCTGCTTGGTGGGCACCACATCCTCTGACAACTGATCAAAAGCGCACCAGGCTGGTCACATCACAAGAAAATTTAACGTTGTTTGAAGCAAATCCAGCTGGTTTCCTTGAATGTTTCCTAATCCCAGGGTACGAGTTGGCTTCATCATTTTGAACCAGAAACAAAGAGACAATCCATGCGGGGAGAAAAAAACAAAACCACTCCTCATCTGCTCCTAACAAGGTAAAGGTCATTTCGTCTACAGTAATCCCTCACCTATCAAGGATGTCACATTCCAAAACCCCATCAATAGACAGAAACGTTAGCACGCTGGGCGAAATGCTTAGCAGTATTTCCTCTGCCGTTATGTTCCAAGTTCAAATTCAGCCGAGGATGACTTTGCCTTTCATCCTTTCGGGGTCGATAAATTAAGTACCAGTTACGCACTGGGGTCGATGTAATCGACTTAATCCGTTTGTCTGTCCTTGTTTGTCCCCTCTGTGTTTAGCCCCTTGTGGGTAGTAAAGAAATAGGTATTTCCTCTGCCGTTACGTTCTGAGTTCAAATTCCGCCGAGGTCGACTTTGCCGTTCATCATTTCGGGGTTAATAAATAAAGTACCAGTTACGCACTGGGTCAATGTAATCGACTTAATCCCTTTGTCTGTCCTTGTTTGTCCCCTTGTGGGCAATAAAGAAATAAGAAACAGCTCTGTACTGTATATTTTTTTTATTATTTTCGTAATTTATATGTCTTATTTTCATGTATTTGAGCTTTTATAAACTCTCTCTACACTCTTAGGAGTATCCGTGTCGCCTCTGTTTTTGCCTCTCAAATTTCATTTTCCATACAGTAAGTACAGTTCTTTGTTTACTCATCTACGGTACACTAACATATTTTCTTTCAATATATTTCAATCAATGTGTTATACAGTGCAGTATTGTATTTCAATTTATAAATTTATTAATTTTTAGGCATGAAAATGCTTATTTTACCACAGAAATAATTAGAATCTAAAAAAATATAAATACCTATTGACCGCAGAAACCCGCGAAATACTGTGGAGTGCACAATATAAATTTACATATATTAGCCAGAAAAATCCGTGATGTACTGAGGGTGTGATAGGTGAACCGCGAAATGGCAAGTGATTACTGTATAGGGAAGGTGATGACCTCAGCCTTTTTGGGATGCAAAAGGTAGTGTTTATTGACTATATTCAAAAGGACCGTACCATCAATGATGGTATGGTTATGCCAGCTTACTGAGGCAGTTATGAAAGTCTATCAAGATCAAATGCCTGGGAGAACTGATGAAAGGGGTCTTGTTTCATCAATACAATGCTCCTGCAACACAAGTCCTTGCTTTCAATGGTTGCTGTGTGTGATGACAGCTTTGAACTGGTTGATAACCATCACTACCCTCCTGGTTTGGCCCCCACCCACCCATCTGACTATCATCTGTTCCCCAACATGAAAGAAACACTTAGATGGGACCCAGTATCACAGTGATGATGACATCATATCTGCTGTTGATGACTTTTTTTGACCAACAGGATGAAAGCTACTTCACCAATGGGATCCGAGCACTGCAACACCGATGGAAGAAGTGTGTGGACCACAAGGGGGACTATGTTGAAAAATAAATCTCATTCGGTCACATTCCATGAGGGAATAATGGTCAGCTTCTAAGTTTTTCAGTCGACAAGGGTAAGAATCCCCTTCGGTCATGAATGACCATGGGATTGCACCAGAACATATATATATATATATATATATATTATATATATATATATATATAATATATATATATATATATATATATATAATGTGAAGGTGCATTGCTCACAATCATGAGGTAGTGAGTTCGATTCCTGGACTGGGCTGTGTTCTTGAGCAAAACACTTTATTTCACATTGCACCAGTTCACTCATCACTGGTGCCAAGCTATATTGGGCTTTGCCTCTCCCTTGGATAACATCAGTGGCATGGAGAAGAGGGGCTGGTATGCATGGGCGACTGCTGGTCTTCCACAAACAACCTTGCCTGGACTTATGCCTCAGAGGGTAACTTTGTAGGTGCAAACGATGATGATGATGTATATATATAAATACACATATCATATATTACATACTATACAGCATAATATATCGTAGAGTGGTTGGTGCTAGGAAGGGCATCCAGCTGTGAAAACCCTGCCAAACCAAAGTAGCATAGGGTAGTTTTTCTACATCTCCAGCTCCTGTGAACCATCCTACCCATGCATTCATGGACGATGGGTGTTAAACAGTGATGATGATGATATGTGTGTGTGTGATATATCATGAATATATTATATATACACATACAAGCATATTAATGTTCCACCAAGGTTTGCCCACGATGACAAAAACAAATTATGTTAACCATTTGTGTACGGTGAAAGAGAATTCAAGATCTCCAATACACACTAATGTCGAACAAAAGAGCCTTCATGTAATCATTCTACATGCTAGAAATAACAGCCAAGTCTCCTGCAAAACACACCTTGCCTTATTAAAGGAAGGATACTGGATAAGTGTAGTCTTTGAAACACTGTGTCTGAAATAGAATAAAAGGCTGGACTGAAATGGTCACGGCTGGGTAGCTTTCGATAAACGGTTTCATGGATCAGTAGATATGTAAGTATATTGAACATATACACACATATAAAGTATAGATTATATACACAAACATATATGGATATAAACACACACACACACACACATATATATATATACATACATAAACTTAAGTATGCATGTAAAAAAACATGAATACAAAAATATATACGCATATAAACACACAAGTATCATATATATATATATACACACACACACACACAAGCATAAGTATACAAACATAAATACAGAAATATACACGTCTATAAATACACATACAAGTATACATGTATATAAACATCAATACACAAACACACACACACACATATATATATATATTATATATATATATATATATACACACACACCCCGCATCTTTTAAGTATTAACATTAAGATGATGAGCAAGCGAGCCTCCCATGCGATTTAAAAGGCTGAGGGGTGGCGGTGCACAGAAAGGAAATCAATCAACGTGCAATACCGATTCTAAATATAGACCGAAATTATATCAGAATTAAAGGGAAGGGCTCTGAGCAAACTGGGGAACTGTGCCACGGTGCTTGTTGTGTAGGGCATCAAATAACTTTTACCCTAAATAGGCGATAAGGGTTTAGCTTAGGAATCAGAGGTAAAAAAAAAAAGGGAGAGTGGGAAGAGAAGGGGTAAGAGGGATGTGACTGATTTGGGGACCCAGGTTCGAAGAAGGACACTTGGGATTTCATGATTTCACAGCCCCAGAGGAGAGAATGACGCTTCAGAGGTAGTGATGCCTTTCTCAGATCGATCAGAAAATTTATGTGGAATGATGTAAACACAGCCATGATAAAGGGTGTATAGGGAAGGCTTTGGACTTGAGTCTGGGTCCAAAGTGTATACATACATATACGCGTGTGTGTGTGTATATATATATATATAATTATATATACTCACACACATAGATGTGGTGGGAGGGGCGATACTTGGAGGGGTTAGTAAGATTAACATTAGGCAAGAGTTATATATATATAAACAATAATTAATTAAACAAAATTGATTACACAGCTGACGAAAAGGCATTACGGGAATGAATTTACTAATTAATGCGAGATTAGGAAGGCAAGCCACATCGGTGAACCCTGTAAAGCCGTGACGATACTGACGTGTATATATATATATATATATATGTGTGTGTGTGTGTGTGTGTATGCATGTATGTATATTCACATACACACACACAAACGTATATGATGAAATGTTAGATACAAAATACAAACATTCTCTCTCTGGGAGGAGATTGTAATTTCAGAAAATGGAAAAATAAATATGTAGTGAAGTCTGACACAGTACAACAAATATAATCTATAAATAAATAAAAAGCACTTCTGTAAGGTGTGGAGGTCTATATAATTGCGTGCGTATCTGTGTGTATGATTGATAGCTTTGCATGTATGTATATAAATACGTAGATATGTAGGTAGATAATTGCATGCATATATATATATGTATATATATATATATATATATATTATATATATATACAGGCCAGAAAAAAAGAGGCAATTACGGAATGGTATCATGAGAAATGTGTAAGCAGTCGGAAAGTAACAAGGAAGACGAAGATATTTTGATAATTAAAGATATTATGCACCACCCCAAAAGGTATCGAGAAGTCTGTAAAGCAGTCACGAATTATACACACACTATATATATGTATATATATATTTATAATATATATATATATACTCACACTTTTGTGTGTGGTTATATATCGAATTAAGCAAGTGGGGAGGGGGTTAGACACAATTAAGTGTGTGATATATACGTGTCTGTGTGTGGTTAGATACAGAATTTAAGTGTTATAGGAGTGTGTATATGTGCATACATATGTGTACACATATATATATGTATATATATAGAAGTAGCTATAAAATATGTATAGTATTACACATGTATATATGTGTATACATTTATATATACATACATTGTGTAATATATGTGTAATCTATGTGGGTGAGTATTAGCTAAAGAATGTGTGTGTGGTGTTTGTGTATGTATATGTATATAATTAGTGTGTGTGTGTGTATATATATATTTGTGCCCGTATTAGAATGTATGTATAATGAATATACATACATTCTAATATATTAGCACATACTTTGCATAGATATATATAGATAGATAGATATATATAAATATATATATGTATGTATGTTTATATAATAGATAGATAGATAGATAGACAGGCAGGTAGAGAAAGAGCAAGACGGGTGGGTAATTAAAAGGCGGCTAATTGGAAAGGAAAGGAGATTTAAAGGAGAAAGACAATAAACAAGTGGAAGAGACGACATCGAATGAAGGTAAATGTCTGCCCCACACGACAACACTGCATCGATATATATGGAGAGATGTCTAAAGATGAGGGCTTTGTTGGGGAGCCATGGAGGGTCTTGAGGACGGGGTAAGGCCAGGAGAGGAGTTTGGGGCCATCGGGTGGACGGGACGGGGTCGGATTCGACGTGTAATTATTTATAACAACAGAAAAGTGGTGTCTCCTTCATGAGTGGCAAAACAGGGGTGGATATTAGCGGATGTGTGTGGCTTTAGGAGCGTGTAGCGGGGCCGTGGGGCGTGTGGTGTCGATTGCGAGTGGTCGTCGGTGTCGGGTGGACGTACGGCGTGGTGACGAACGACGGTTGAGGGGACGAAAGGCGAAGGAAAAGGGCGAAACGGCCGAGCGAAACAAACAAACAAACTCACTTTCCAATGACTCTTCCGCCATCTTGATCGCGCCTCTTTTTAAAAACTTTCACTACGTTACTTCTGTAGGCTGATCGCTGATTGGTCGGATCTGAGGGACGAGGAGTGGGAAGCGGAGGAGAGAGAAAGAGAAAGAGACGAAGGAAAGCGAGGGGGGAAAACGAAATAACAGAGAAGAAGAAGAACAAGGGACGGAGGAGGAGGAGAAAGAGAAAGAGACGAAGGAAAGCGAGGGGGGAAAACGAAATAACAGAGAAGAAGAACAAGG
>NC_043021.1:1777122-1784622 GCF_006345805.1 Octopus sinensis
TAATATTTGTTTAATAATCCAACTCAAAATATATTAACATATCCAGGTTGAGTATGCTGCTTCCATGGTTAATATTTATTTTTTAAGGAGCTCGCTGACTATTCGCGATATCAATGACTGAAAAATCGGTGCTACTTTGGTGTGTGATCTACAATTTCAAGGGCGATAACTTTAGGTTAGTTTTTAGCTTCTTTCCGTTGCAAAACTCGCAGCTGCCAAACTTGTGTGATCTACGAAGCTTATTACTTCCGCCTTAGCAAAGGCGGGGATATTGTTTTTCAGTTGCGTTTGTTTGTCCGTGGACAAGATATCTCAAGAACAGCTGCATGGATTCGGATGAAGCTTTCAGGAATGTTTGGCCTCGTGACTGAGGAAGCGCAGTATGTTGAAATCACATGATCTGGTAGTTATGGCAGCCATGCCAGGCGCTTCTCGTCTGCAGATGATATGTATGAGATCTTAGCACCGTACGTCTGCATGGCAGGATCTCTCAAAGTGAATTCCGCAGTATTCACCATTCTAATTATATATCTACGTTGAGTAGGATATAAAGATTGCCATATATATATATATATATATATACACGCGCGCGTATATACGTGTGGGGGTATATGTGTGTGTGTGTGTATATATATATATATATATGTGTGTGTGTGTGTGTGTATATATATATATATATATATGATTATACGGTGATAAAAAGACATGAAGTGAACAACTAGTTCGACTAAAGGCGGTGCTCCAGCATGGCCGCAGTCAAATGACTGAAACAAGTAAAAAAACAAAAAAAAACAGAATATTTCTATCTGAATAAAGTCCGCAAGAAGGGGAATTAACTCTGCACTTCGTAGTTTAATTATCCCTAATTAGCTTTATTCCCTCCCCTACTTCTTCCCCCACCCTCTTTATTTTACTTGCATTAATTATAACAACGTATTCCTCGCCGTGAATTACATAGGAGTGTCGTCATACGTTGACACCTACATTAGATTTGTCATCTGGTCTCTCTCTCTCTCTCTCTCACTATCTCTCTTTCTCTCTCTCCTTCTCTCTCTCTCTCTATCTCTCTATCTCTCTATCTCTCTATCTCTCTATCTACCTATCTATCTATTTATCTATCTATCTATCTATCTATCTCTTTCTCGCTCTCTCTCTCTTTCTATCTGTCTCCCTCTCTCTTTCATATCGCTCTCTTTCTCTCTTCCTCTTTCGCTGTCTATATACATGATACATGATATATATATGTTTCTATCTGTCTGTCTCTCTCTCTCCTTCCCCCCACTCGCTCTGTCTCCCCTTTCTCTCCCACTTTCCCACTCTCTTTCCCGTTATTTACTTAAATATACTACGCAAGAACATGTACTTACACACAAATATGCGAGCATGCACACACACATACATACATACATACATACATACATACATACATACATACATACATACATACATACATACATGCATACATACATACATACATTCATACATGCATACATACATACATACACACACACACATACATACACACATATACATACGTACTTACCTACATACTTATATATATACACACACGCAAATACTTACAACCTATTTATTAGAAGAACAGAAGCAAGTACGTGAGTACTTGGCACGAAGAACACGAACCATAGAAGAAATTTATCATGTCCAGAGCTTGGCATAGAATGCCGAGAAGCTTATGACATTCCATTTCGAAGACTACATCCAAGAACAAGAGCTCGGCACCAAGTCTTTGCAGCATAAGAGGCAGAAAACGTCGACAGAGAACAAATGTAGTCTGTGCAAGACGAAGCCTGAAGACATCGACCAGATTATTGCCAACTGCGAGAGAATGTCTTTCAGATATTCTCTTCCCATGCGGTGGCCAGAACAATCTGGAACAGGATAACCAAAAAAAGAAAACAGCTACAGACGAAGGTGACTATTCTTGAGACCGGGGGGTCGAAAGAATATTGGTGGAACGTAAAATTTAAAACAGCCACCAAGTTAAAACACAACCGGTCAGATATTGTTGTGTGGGACCACGAAGGAGAGTTCTGTTCTGTTGTGGAAATCAGCTGCCCTTTGGACGCCAATGTGGTCCGAAAAATACAAGAGAAAGGGGACATCCATGGATCATCGATAAGGAGTTTGCAAGTCCATTACCCAAGATACACTTTCAGCTTTTTACTCATTATTATTGAAGCAACAGGATACATACCGACCAGTCTGGAGCTAAGTGTGGCTGGACTTGGGATCTTGCAGTGAGAATGAAGATTATTAAATTCGTACACTGCAAATGATCGCAATATGCAATTTACCCCGTTGCTACCATGAAGATGGGCCAGTTAAAATATATTCCAAATTGAAAAGAGAAAGGGAAAACCAAGCATATACCAACACAAGCAGGCTGAAGTACACACACATACAGCCGCATATACATCCACAGACACCCACACATGCATGCGCAAACACACACATAAACACACACACACATATAGAGACAAACACGTACATACACGCAGAAAACCTTTCGCAGAAAAGTTTCAGATTTATCTCCCTTGCAACGTTGATTGTGGAAAAAAGCGACGAGCATTTTTTTTGCCAACAAATGTTGATCTTTCATAGTTATAACCATAAATATAGCAACTTAAGTATGTTTATCGTATATCTTAGCTTTCGTATTTTACTCGTTTCAGCCTTAGGACTTTGGCCATGCTGGAGCGTCGCCTATCATTTAAAGCGTCGTATTTATCCTATCGCGCTGGGTGGACTTGTGCGAATACCTACACCAGTGCTTTTCAAACTTTTTGCTGGAGCGGAACCCCAAGGAAACATTCCATTGGCTCGAGGAACCCCTGTGCAATAATTTAATAGTCTTATGCACACATATCTGCACAGGAGAATTAAAAATTACTGCCGATTTTAGCAGTTTCGTAACTTCTTGCGGAACCCCTGGACTGTACTGGCGGAACCCTGGCTGAAAACCACTGACCTACACAAATGTGAAATGCTTGACTTTGTTTCCTCAGAAAAACGAATACTTTTTAATGGAAGTTTCTACTGGTGAAGGCTGTTTGGGAAGAAGCTTGCTCTCCTACAACATGGCTCCGAGTTCATATCACAGCGTGGCATATTGAGCAAGTGTCTTCTGCTATAGCCAAGGGGCCAACCAAAGTCATGTGAACGGATTTGGTCGAATGAAACTGAAGGAAGCCTGTCATATATACATACACATACATACATACATACATACATACATACATACATACATACATACATACATACATACACACACACATACATACATACATACATACATACATACATACATACATACATACATACATACACACACATACATACATACATTCATACATACATACATACATACACATACACACATACATACATACATACATACATACATACATACATACAACCATACATACACACATACACACACACATACATACATACATGCATACATACATACATACATACATACATACATACATACATACATACATACATACATACATACATACATATACATATATATATGTAGTTACCAGCCCTTGGTGCAGGCGTAGTAGAAGGTTCTAAGTAGGTATTGGGATTGAAGGAGTTAATAGGGGTAGAGGCAATAGATATATCTTGTAATTGAAATGGAACCAGTTCTAAATGAAACAGATTCATTACGTGTGTTTATTATTGGCAATATGACCCTCCCGAGGTGTAACAAAATCGGTTACAACATACGTGTTTGCATCAAGAACTTCGCAAACTAAATACAAAAAGGAAATATTCTTAAAGTATTCTGTAAGAACTAGTGAAGCAGATTGACAAAGTCCTGTGCGGAATTTGAGTTGACTCTGGCGTGGGGATCCAGATCGCCAGATTATATAACCATAGGCAAAACCTTCCGGAAACTTCGTAGTAGAAATTGGCAGTAAATTTACATAACCTTTATTTGCTACACGCCAGCTGATGCTAATTGGTCGGTACATATTCACGTGGGTGTACTGTTCTCTCATGGAGCTCGTGATGTCTTTTTTGGTTATATAAGTAGGTTGTGGCTTATAGTTGGAACTCCGAGCAAGGTGGTTCAATCCTGGCCATAGACTCGTTATACCTACCTAGTTCATAAGTCGTCAAAGCTAAACATGGTTGAATACTCACCTGATTTATGGAAAATTTCTTTCCCGTTTTGCAAATATATTTTACCGTGGGACCATCTGATGACGCATTTTCCGAGTTAAAACATCAGGTCTAATTTAAGAATCCTTTATTTTAAGAACAGGCAGCAACAATGTCAAATACAATACATGTTAAAAGTATGTGTTTAAGACGTCTTTAAACATGATGTTTCAACAGCCATCCGTCTTCTCATCTCCACCCATTATTCATAGAAGAGTTGTGAAAGTAGAGACGTCGGATACTTCTTCCATTGGGTCCTATCAGAAGCAACCATCATTGCACTTTCGAGGTGTATTCTCAAGCGTGACCAGCTGAGGTATTATCCAACCTCTCGTGTTTAGTCGACCCCAAGATCTCCTGCTGGTTGGCTTGGCTTGAAGAAACCTTCTTGCGGTTCTTTCCTGCGACAATTTAACCACATACATGTCCGTAGCACCGAAGCAGAAGCGGCTCGACCAGGAGGTATTCCCTAATGTACGAGCTATACACCCTGTCCAGAGATCTTTCGGAGAAACCCTATATACAGTGCAGTCGTAAATATCTTTCCAAATTTAATAGCGACGAATGAATTTAAAATTGGGAACAGACATCACGAGACTTGTTCGATTCTCGAATAATTCCTCCCTATCTATTACTCTTCATTGGTGCTTTTTAATGGATCCCCCCCCCACACACACACACACAAACAGGACAAAAAATAAAGTTGACTCCGATGGAATTTGAACTCTCTCAGACCATAGACGTCGTTAGTACAATTACCGCTCCGTAAGAGTTGGCTATTCCGCCAACAGTTAACGGCTGCACCAATTCACCGCTTTCGCTGTCACCTAATAATTCTATGATTACATAAACCAAATAACTCTTTAGCATATTTTGTAACATATTCTTCAGGTCCGACTCTGATATATGATTCTTTCCTCAATTTTTTTTTCTTGCGATTTATTCAACGTAATTAATACATGGTTTATAACTAGCTACTACAAAACGGTGTTTAAGAAATTGATACAGGATGAGGCAAAAATCCTCCAGTATCTTAAAGCTTGACAAAAGTTCAACAACTAATAACAACTAGTACTGTTTTAAACCATAGAAGTAACTGAATGAAAAGAAAACGGGAAAACGTTAGTTATATGAAGATACCAGTATTAGCTGCCTATCTTCCCTAACGCCATATTGTTGGCCGTATAAAATATGGGACATTTTTCTGCCGCAGCTTGTACTTTAGTGTTGTGACCCAATTCATGACAAACAAGGATATAATATTTCATAGCCTGAAGGCGGCGAGATGGCAGAATCGTGAGCACGCCGGGCAAAAATGTTTGGCGGCATTTTGTCCGTCTTTACGTTCTGAGTTCAAATTTCGCTGAGGTACAATTTACTTTTCATCCTTTCGGAGTCGATAAAATAAGAAATCAATTGAGTACTGAACGTAATCGAACCAATATTTGACAACTTGTTTCATGCATATCATTAAAGCAACAACAGGATAATCTCGACTTGATGGTTTTTAACTGTTCGGGATTAACTGTGAATGGATAAAGTATTGGAAGGGAACTTGGGTCGACCACCAGACAGGTCGTGGCAGAATATAATACTTATAGTGACCAATACCATTATTAAATTTCACCAAATTCATGAAAAAATCCCTCGTAAAAATTATCCCATTTCTCCTAAAGTAAGTTTGTGTAAGAATTTAATAAAATGTTTATCAACCACATGGTTCCAGGTTCAGTTTCACTGTGTGACGCCTTGGACAAGTGTCTTCTACCATAGCCCTGGGCCGACCAAAGTGTTGTGTGAGGATTTGGGAGACAGAAACTGAGAGAAGCCCGTCGTATATATATATATATATATATATACGAGCAGTATCGCCCGGCGTTGCTCAGGTTTGTAAGGGAAATAACTATAAAGCATTTTTAGAGAGTTATAGCCAAAAAAAGCAAAAAATGGAAAAAAAATGATGGTTAAATTTTTTGAGAGTTAAAAAAGGTGGAGTTCGTCCCCTAGACGGTCTGTGGTTTGGGTTTCTGATTCTCGACCCCATGTCGAATTTATCGATTTTTTTCAGAACTGGGGGAACTTTTCAAAATTTTCGCTGCGTTAGTTTTGAATTATGACATTGGGCTATGTGTGTGTCAAGTTTCATCAGAATCGGTGGAAAGCCGTGGTCAGGGTGAGGGTACAACCTAACAGACACACAGAAACACGCACAGACAAACTGCCGTTTATATAAAGAGATATATATATATATATATATATATATATATTACTCTTTCGCCACAACTTTCTCTCACTCTTCTTCTGTTGGCCTGCTCGCTTCAGCCAGCGGGGTGGCGTCATTTGGAGGCTAAAACAATGCGGCGCATTGTGACCAGTGATGTGTAGCAACATCTGATAGCCTGGTCCGTCACGGTGATCACGGTGATATATATATATATATATATATATATATATATATATATATATATTAATACACTACACACACATTGATCCCTCAACTATCACGGATGTTACGTTCCAAACTCCACGTCCAAATCCGCGAAGTAGAATCAGTACTATGGAAAACAACACCACAAACTATCTCGCGAGTTTCGTTTTCCATACACTAAGTGCAATTTTTTGTTTACTCATCTACGGTACATTACGTATTTTCTTTTCAATTAATGTGTTATACAGTACAGTACTATACTGTATTTTATTATTTATTAATTAATTTATTTTTTAGACGTGAAAATGCTTATTCTATCTCAAAAATAATTGAAATGCAAAGAAATATAAATACCTAGAGCCACAGAAACCCGCGAAATACTGAGGAGTCCGCGATATAAATTTACATATATTAGCCAGAAAAATCCGTGATGTACTGAGGGCGCGATGAGCGAACCGCGATATGGCAAGAGATTACAGTATACAGTGTGTGTGTTATATAAGACATTCTATTGTAAAAATTGCCTGGCAACGACGGGCTATTCAACTAGTGTGTGTGTATATATATATATATACTCTTTACTCTTTTACTCTTTTACTTGTTTCAGTCATTTGACTGCGGGCATGCTGGAGCACCACCTTTAGTCGAGCAAATCGACCCCGGGACTTATTCTTTGTAAGCCCAGTACTTATTCTATCGCTCCCTTTTTGCCGAACCGCTAAGTGACGGGGACGTAAACACACCAGCATCGGTTGTCAAGCGATGTTGGGGGGACAAACACAGACACACAAACATATACACACACATACATATATATATATACATACACATATATACGACAGGCTTCTTTCAGTTTCCGTCTACTAAATCCACTCACA